>NC_081567.1:1280334-1325462 GCF_022355385.1 Mustela nigripes
GCGCAGTCCGTGTGCTGCCGTTCCTCTTCAGCAAAAGGCCCGTGCGAATAGTTTCTGATTCTGCTAGCTGAAAGAAACCCAAAGAGGGTTTTCTCACTTTTATAAAAAAGGCAAGAAGCAATAGTAGCATTCAGTGTTGGTTCTGCAGCAAGCCCTCAGAGGCAGCGAGCACCACTGGCAGCGTGAATGGCCCCCCAGCTCCTTCCCCAGGAGCCACGCGGGGCATCCCGGCATCTAGCCGCCAGAGCTCAGAGCCACAGCTGTGCACGTCTATGCTTTCTCCTGACCGACTTGATGCATCCAGCAGCAAGCTGTGTCGGAGAGAGGTGGTACTTTGGGAACAACTAGACGTCTAAGGAATAAATGAGCGCTGGACCCTCCTTCACATCACATATAAAAGTTAGTTTGATACAGAGCATAGGTCTAAAAGCGTCTAGAAGAAACAGGGAGATGGCAACGCTGGAGCAAGCCAAGATTTCTTAGACAAAGAGCTAAGCACAGAAGAAAACACGAGTAGATTCGACTTCATCAAAATTTAAAACTTTTGCTTATCAAAAAGCAGCATGAAGAAAACGATCACAAGAAAACACTTCAAGCGTTTAAGCGGAGTAGATGTGAGAATGACTCAGGAGATGTGGGAACGCCCTCGCCACTGCTCGCAGTCAGGGAGACACAAGCGGGGCAGACGGCACACCGTCAGCATGCCCGTCAGCACGCCTGTCAGCACGGCCGTGCCCAGGGGCCAGAGAATCAGTGGCGCCAGGGGCATGTGGGGCACAGGCGGGGAGCTAGAGATGCTGCTGCTGCTCCAGAAAACAGCTTGGCAGCTGCTTTAAAGGTTAAATACAAGCCTGCCCCCATCACACCCCAAGAAACAGAGCCCTTGATTCCATTCCTACCCCATGCAAGCCTCGTGGTCCCACATCCTCGGCAGTGACATTCCAGTGAGCCAGGAAGAGGACACTCCCACGCATCCATCAGCGGACGATGGCCCAGACAGAGCGAGGTCCGCACCATGAGTGTTACTTGGTAGCACACATGACTTCATGGCCGGACCTTGAACACATTTCAGTGCGTAGCAGGTGGCAGACATGTCACCAGAGGCAGAATGCGGATTCTGGCCCCACAGCCAGAGTGGACAGTGGGGACAGCAGGGCACCCCTGCTGTGGGCAGCAGGGACCCCTCGGAGTGATGGAAAGGCTTATCGTTTTGACGGTCGCAAGCCTTGCATATTTACTAGAAATCACTGCACGCTTAAAACAGGTAAAGATCAGGACTGTTTGTTTGAAAGGCTATTAGAAGAGTTCTAGGGTCACAGCGAAGCTGAGTGGAAGGTATAGAGATTTCCCCCATGTGGACACACAACACATCCTCCCCCACACTGCGGGCCCCGTGGCTCCACGTCCCATCGGCGTCTGGTGCTAACCGCGTTCTGGCCCGTGGCCATTCTATCAAGGGGTGGCAGTGTCTCCTTGCCGCCACGGGAGTTCAGTTTTAAACACGCAGATTTTGCAATGCCTCAGACACACCCAAGTGGGGGTGTCCAGCAGAGGGACAGGCCCTACAGACACAGCTGTTCTCTGGACAGACGCCCACCGAGGCCTCTTCTATGTGGTTACCACAGATGCCCCCACCCACTTCCAGTCCCCAAGCAGGAGGCCTTGCCCAGGGCAGCAGCTCCAGCCTCGCACCCAGCGGCTGTCCTCAGAGCAGAGGGGAGAGGATGGATGGGGCGGCAGCCCTGGTCCAGACAGAGCCGAGGCCCAGAGTCCAGGCAGTGGGGCCATCGGAGGAACTGGGGCCCACGGCGCAGGCGAGGCAGGGCCCCTTGCTCTGCCGGTGTGCTGCAGGCCCCAGGGGCTAAGTATCAGGACTTCTTTACAACTCCAGTCAAACACCCCACGGATGGTGTTGCCCTTCATTACCCGACCCTGAGAACAAACAAGGAGCTTGGGGACAGAAGGGCCTGGGACACGTGGTGATGAAGTCACCAACCACTCCGCAGAGCCTCCTGTCTGGAGGCAGCACAGGAGGGCGGGGCCTGGGCATCTGGACTCTCATGACCCTGGGCTCTGGGCTCTCCATGGAGGCCACACCTGGCCCCCCACGCACCAGCAGCCCGACCCTGAAGCTGCCTTCCCTCCCCGGGCCTTGCTTCCTGCCCAGCCTTCAGAGACACTGCGGACCCTCTGAGGTGAGGCTGAAAGGGTGGGCTCAGCGCATGTTCAGGGCACGGGATCGGGGAGACCTAGGATCCAAGCTGCGCTGAACATCAGGGTCACTAAGAACTTGTTACAGTACCTTCGTGGGGACTTCTGGCCCAGACAGATGGAGTGGACTTCTCCCTCCCAAAGACAACTCTGTGCCTGGCCATGCCGGGGGCCACACAGCAGAGCTCAGAGGGTGGGGTGAGGAGGAGAGAGGCCTGGGGCCCGGCACGGGAGCCAGAGTGCCACAGCAGAGCAACTCGGGACCCAACCTGGAAAAGGAAGGTGATCTGGACCCTGTGTTTCCAGCCCAGCAGGAGGAGGCTGGGGTGTGCCCATGGGTCCTGGGGCCAAGCACAAGGATGCTGCATGTCCGGGGGAGTGCTGGCTCCTGGCAGTCGGGCCACACGAGTCTGTGCCTGGGGCCCTCCCTGCCCAGAGACAACGAGGTACAGCTGAAGACTCACCTACCGAAGTAAGTTACGAACTTAACGCAATTCCAATAGAAACGGAAACCTCCCCAGCCTTTTCTTGAACTTGACAGAGTGATTCTAAAGTTCCTGTAGAATAAACAGGTAAGAAAGTCTCCGAGTGACAAGGAACCCCTCGCTCTACACCAGATGCTAAAACATACCTCAGAGTTCCAATTAGAAACAAATATATAGTAGAGATAAACACAGTCAACAGGAGACACAAATATAGACGCTGTTATGTATCAGAAGCTCGCAAAGATAAAGGCAGGTCATAAATATGAGGAACAAAGAAAGACAGCGCGATGAGCGGGAGCTGGGCGATCACTCATTGGTTTGGGAAGGGGTCGAATTAGACCCTGACCTTACTCGACACACCAAGGTAAGTTCCAAGTAGATCTTTAAGTGTGAAAAATAAGCCTCCCCGAAAAGAAAAGAAAATCCCAGAAGAAAACAGGATTATTTATCAAAAGGACTTCCTAAGCTTAAAAGTAATGGTATCAATAGAAGAGAGCTCAAAAACAGTTCAAACTTTCTACAAAATATAATCATAAAAAAAAAAAAAAACAATAAGGAAGTGATCAAGGAGCGTGGACTTGGTGAGACCACAGTGGAAGGAGCAGGTGAGACACAATCTTCCTTGTTAGTGAGCAAAGGAACATGTTAAAATGAGGTACCATTTGTATCTAAAATTCTGAAAACTGTGCAGTATAATTGACACTTTTTGGTGTCCAGTTCTATAAGGCCACCACCTCCAACACTCAAGATCGCCTGTCACCCTGGACAGCTAACTGCCACATACTTTGTGCCCCTGGCCCTGGCACCTGCCACCATACCTGTTCACCGACCTGCACTCTTGCCCTCCTGAGTGTCCTATCTCGGACCCTGCAGGGCGCTGCCTGGGGTCCAGCTCCTCCCCTAGCATGGTGTCTCTGGGGCCCCTCCAGGCCCCCAGGCGGTCAGCAGGGGGCCACTCTGACGCGGAGCAGTGTTCCACCCACAGACAGACCCCTGTTCTCCACTCACCCATTAAAGGACATTGGACTGGTAGTGGATTTTGGTGACTATGTGTGACACTGCTAGAAATATGCGTTCCAGTTCCAGGAAAGAAGAGGGTGTGAACTCAAGCCTGCCTTTCAGTGAAGGGGCTCACACTGGAGAGAGTGCATGTCCCACTGGTCCCAAAGGGAAAGGCCGCAGGTGGCCGAGGGTGGGACCAGAGGGCCAGCAGCACCAGTCCCACCACCCTCACTTCAGGAAGTCCCCGCACCAGCCTGGGCGAGTGGACACACGCTGTGAGCCATCTTCTCATCCAGAGCGCCTCGCGTTTCCTGTCTGGTCAGAGCACTGCTCGAGAGCATGCAGCGTAAGGATCCTCTGTGAGTTTGCTGGCCTCACACCCAGGAATTGTTTGTGCTAAGAGTGAATAGAAACGGCATTATGTTCCTGACTTCGGTGTCCACGTGTCTGCTGCCAGCGCATCACGCACAACACATGCGCTTCTTACATGCACACACTCACTCTCGTGTCACATCAAGTGTGTTCAGCAAGGCTGCAGGACACGAGGTCAGCTGGATCACAGGAATCCATGCCAGTCTCACTTCGGCAGTCTTCGGGTTTGTTTTTGCTTCTTGGGGTTTTATGCACCGAGGGTCATCCACAGAGGAGCGCTTCTGCTCCCTCCCTTCCTGTTCCTAAGGCTGCTCGTCCCTGGGGGCCCACACCGGGACTCCCGACACACTCACTCGGGTTGCTAGACCGCCTCTGCCTTATTTCTCATCTTGGGGAAGCACGGATCTGCTGTGAGGGTGCTTGCAGACGCTCTGTGTCAGGCTGAGGAAGCCCCCTCTCTATTTAGTTTGCTGAGAGTTTTCCTGGGTGTTGAACTTTGCCAAATTACCCCAGCAATTGGTTAGATCACATTGATGTAGTGGATGACATCAATGGATATCTGAATCCTGGAATAAATATAAAAATAAGTTCCTAAGGGTCTTGTTTTCTGTCCTGTCACTGGTTCTCTAATTGGGGTAATATTTGCTTCATAAAATGAGTTCAAAAGTGCTCCCTCTTCACTTTTCTTGAAGAGCTTGTACAGAGCTGGTAATTGTTTTTTCCTTGGTACAATTTGCCAGTGACAGCACCCGGGCCTGGAGACATCTTGGGAGGCATCCTGATCGGAGCTCCAGCTCCTGCAACAGCTATGGGACTGTGGGGCTAGCTCCTTCACAGCGGGTGAGCTTTACAGTCGGAGTCTGCCAAGCTTGGCTGCTGTTGCTTGTTTATTTGGTTCCTGGTGTCCCCGCCCCCGCCCTGGACGAGGCACTGGAGCCTGGGCTGGATGCCGCGAGCGCTGGGCACAGGCAGACTTGAGAGAACAAGGCAGGAAAAATCCCTCCTCTTCCTCATCTCATCCCCTTCTCCTCCGGGTCCTTGGCAACCCCACAGAGGTGCAGGTGCTGTGCCGCTGGGTGGACGCCTAGCCCTTCGAGAGCCATGACCTCAGCACAGTGGGGTGAATCCCAGCTGCGGAAGTACACAGCAGAGCAGGGAGGGAACCGGAGAATGTGGGACGAGGGGAGAGGGGACTCCGAGGGGTGTGCCTGGCACCCATACGGGCCATGGAGACTGTGATGTGGCCCAAAACTGAATGGTTGTGGAGGCACAGTTGTCCGCAGGCACGGGGACTGCCCTCTCAGTCCACCTACACAGCCCGCCTGCTGAAACCGACCGACCGAGATGAACATTCTCCACAGAGCTGCAGAAACACCCAGAATCTTGCAACATGGCTTTCAAAAATTACAGAACACATCCAAAATTAAGCAGCACATGGAGAACCAACAAAACACTAACCTGCTAGGAAACACACAGCCAACAGGTGCCGACCCAGGATGACGGAGATGGCAGAACCGCCAAGCAAGATTCCACAGATGCCCCACAAGGACTTTGCAACGCTGTCTGCTCAGAAACAGCATTTAGCACTGGAGCCAGCTGTGGAGAGCATGTCTGTGTACAGGTCCCCTGTCCCCAGAAGCTGCCACTTGCCTTTTTTTTTTAACTTACAACACCATTATGTGCAATCTGAGTTTCCAATGCTCTGTGCCTCTTATGCTGAGGGCAGGTTATCCGAGAGACTGGAGAGGGCTTGTCAGAAGCCATGGAGGCCGGAGGGAGAGAAGCAGTGTCAATTTCCATAATGCTCACAGAACCCCTCACCTACAATTAGCAGGGGCGTCCTTCAGAAGTGAGGGCAAAACGGGGTCACCACGTGGAGGGAACCCCAGGATCCTAGTCCCAGCATACATTCTCTGAAAGAAACACCCAGGGAGTCAATAGCAGAAGGGGAACTTGGAATTTCAGGAATGAAGACAAAGCAACAGGAATTCTAAATGTCTAGGTAAAAATCCTGAGCCATTGTGTGTGTTTGTGTGTGTGTGTCCAAAGAGATACAATGAATTTAAAAAACCCTAAGATATATCAAAATGAGATACTAAAAAATGTTCAAATGATATGGAAATCAGTAGAAATGGGAAAACAGGAATAAAACACAGAGGGCAAGTAAAACTAATCATAAATGGCAGGCCTAACTCCAAACGTATTAAAACATTACATTAAATATAAACGATCTACACACACTGATTAACAGACAGACTATATCTTCCTGTCATGTGCACACAGAACATTTACTAAGATCGCTCAGTACTGGCCATCAGACAAATCCTGAATTAAAAAACAAATTATACAAAGTGTGCTCCCTAAATGTAATGGAATTAAACCAGAAATCAATAACAGAAAGCCACTTGGAAAATCCCCAGACATTTTGAAATTAAAAACACACTTCTAAATAATTTATGAATCACAGAAGACACTTTAAAGAAAACCTGAAAAATTTCTGAACAAAAATGCAACTACAATGTACTAAAATTTGTGGATGCAGCTAAAGCAGTACTCAGATGGAAATTTATAGCATTAAATGCTTATTTTAGAAAACAAAAGAAGATCTCAAATGAGCAATCTCACTTTCCAGCTTAAGAAACCAAACAAAGAGGGATGCCTGGGTAGCTCAGTCGGTTAAGCTGCTGCCTTCGGCTCAGATCATGATCCCAGGGTCCTAGGATCAAGTCCCGCATCGGGCTCCTTGCTTGCCAGGGAGCCTGCTTCTCTCTCTGCCTCTGCCTGCCATTCTGCTTGCTTGTGCATGCGCGCGCTCTCTCTCTCTCTCTGACAAATAAATAAATAAAGTCTTTAAAAAAAGAAAAAAGAAAGAAAAATAAACCAAACAAAGAGCAAGAGGAAGCTGAGTAAGCAGACCAAGGAAGTAACAAGGAAATGAGCAGAAGTCAGTAAAATTGAAAACAGAGGAACAATACTGAAAAACCAATAAAACCGAAAGCTAGGTCTTTGAAAGACTGATCAAATGGATAAATTTCCATCAAAGTTGACAAAGGAAGTAACAAAAGCAAAGACACAAATTACCAAAAAACCCCACAAACTACCACAATTCACCTAAGAATGACCACATAAGCTGATCATCCTGTGGTCATAGTCCACGTGTGCCACCATCACAGAACACGGCAGACCGGGTGGCTTATCAACACAAGCTTGTATTCCTCACGGTTCCGGAGGCTGAGGAGTCTGAGATGAAGATGCTGACAGATTTGGGGTCTGCTGAGGGTCCAGTTACGGGCTCACAGACAGCGTTTTCTCACTGTGTCCTCACGTGGTGGGAGGAGCAAGGGAGTACTGAGGGCAGCAGTCCCATTTGTGGGGGCCCCATCCTTATGCCCTCATCACCCCCCAAGATCCCATCTTCTAACACCGTTGCATTGGGGATGAGGGGCTCAACATACAAACTGTGTGTGTTGGGAATGGGGTACAACTGTTCAGTCCCTGGCTCCTGTAAGTATTAAAAACCTTCGGCGACCCAAAGCTACGGGTCCAGATGGAGTCCAGCAGGTGTGTATAAAATAGCTAAAGAGGAAGTCATGCCAAACTGACACCAACTCCTCTAGGAAACAGAAGAGGAAGAAACATTTTCTGACTCATTTCATTCATTGTGCTGATAAATCAGACAAGGACAGGAGGAGGCAACTATAGACCAATATGAACAACAACATAAAAATTATTGACGAAATATTAGCAAGTTGAATTCAGCACCATAAAATGGAAGAATATGCCACAACCAAGAGGAATTTATTGTAGGAATACAAGTCTGGTCCAAACGTGAAAAATTTCACAAGTAGTCCTCTACACTGACAGCCTAAAGAAGAAAGAACGCACGACCTTACCCACAGATGGAGACCCAAAATTCAGCATCCTACCTGACAGACATGCTCCACAGTCTTGGGGGGCTCCCTCGGCCGGACGGAGGGCACCGACACACAGCCTGCAGCTCCCAGCACCGGTGGCGGGGAGGGACGGAAGGCCCCCCCAGGAGGTGAGGAACACGGCTGGCACACCCGCACTCCGCACCACTCAGCAGAGCACTGGGCTGCGGGCCAGGCAGGGGACGCGGGTGCCCAGGTGTTACGGGAAAATATGGAACAGTCCATCTTCACAAATGGCACGACTACGACGAATAAAACCAACACAATCCAAACAAGACCCTCCCCAAATTGGTATGTGGTTCTGTGAGGACCAAGGACACAAGACCAATCACACTCCTACACACAAAGCAAGATCAGCTGGAAAGAGTAAGCACACACCCAAACACACACACACACACACACACACACACACACACACACACACACAGATTTAATTCCAAGAATTTCAAACAACAACCAGGAAACACTTCAGGACGTTTCTAACAGAGCACGGGAACGCTGAGGAAGGAAACACAGGGAAGCCTGTGTTGTGTCTTTCCACCGCAGGGGTACGGCTCTGCCCAGACTGATGTGCAGACCTAACGGAATGCCCGTGAACATGTCAGCAGGATTTCTTGCAGACACAGAGGAGCTGGATCTCATGTTCATGCGAAAAGGCAGTAGGACGAGAACGGGCAAGGTGCTCGTGAAGAGGGGGCACGAGTCTGAGGACTTGTGTTACGGATGGAGGGTCCAGCTATGGCTGCCAGGCAGGTCCAGCTGTGGCTGCGATAGACATGTAGGTCAGGGGCACAGGACCTCGGAGCAAGGGTAATTCACTGGAGACTGAAGAGGCTTTTCCATGGTTGACGCCGGAACAAACTCCTCAAAACTCATCCCGATGTAAACCTCACATTGCACGCAAAACTCAACTCTATGCAGATCACCAAGTCAGCTGTAAGACTAAAAAACTCTTTATATAAAGTAAGAAAAAAGTGTCTTGACCTTGAGTCAGGCGGGGCTCTCAGATGAGACTCCCGTAAAAGGAACATTAGTTATCTGAGCACAAATGAAAAATGTCTGCTCTGAGAAGGATGCTGCGAGAAAATGAAATTCCCTGAACTCCGTATAAAGAACCAATAAAGGGGAAGCTAGAGCAGAGACCTGCCCCAGAGGACACAGGGCCGGCCCAAGGTGCTGCCGGGGCTCATCCTCGGACAGCGGGGAGCGCCAGCTAGGACGGGACATGCTGCATCACCACACACACATGCACACACACGCACGCACACACATGCACACCCGTGAGAACTACCCTGACAGCACCAGCGTCCACGAGGACACATGGCCACGGGCCACGTATGGACATTGAAGGAAAAGGGCCAGTTTTCTGGAAGCCAACCACGGGCTGACCCAGCCATCCCCACCAAGAATGTGCCCTGAGAAAATGGGCTAAGGCTCCCACAAGCACCTGTGTGGTGGTTTCCTGTGCCTGGTACTCTAATATCGGTGTATTTGGGTGTGTCTGCACCCATTCTGGAAGCTCAGGTCGATGTCTGCTCTGTTTTAAAGCCCCTGTGGTGCTTTTCAGACTCATCCCAGGTGTGTGCCACTCAGGCACCAGCCAGAGGCCTGGTAACCCAGGCCACCTACCCTTCCCTCCTGCTCCTAGGCCTGGGGAGGGAGGACTGTTCTGCAGGGTGGGTGGGTCAGTAGACGCCCAGACCGGGACCCTCCTGCAGCTCACAGGGTCTGTCCCTGGGACAAATGGGAGCACTCATTTGGGGCAGGGGCGTGGGTGGCTGCAGGGACCCTGCATTGCTCCCTGGATTCCCTAGGCACGCCGGTCTTCCTTCCCCCAGCGGATGCGGCATTCCTTGTTGGCAGCACACAGGGATGGCTCTAACTGGGGCCCCACACAGGGCTGGGCACAGGGGACCCCTGCCTGGAATAGCAGCCCTTCTCCCCTCCTACTCAGCCCATGAAGCTCAGCTGAAGCCACCTACCCTGGCCTGGGAAGTTGCCCAGCCGCCAAAGTCTGCCCCTCTTTTGGCCCTCTACACCCAGGGCCCGCTCCGAGGCCCTTGACTCCTGTGGCTCTTCCCCCATTCTGTCCTTAGGGCAGGGACAGGCCCTGCTGCCACCTGTGGGCCCAGAAGACAGCCAGCGGCCAATGCTGCTGGTAACAGGAGCATGTGCCTTGGGGGCCATGGCAAGCCTTCCCCATCTCCTCCGTGGCGGCGCCCTCCCCTCCCCTCCATGTGAGCCAGTGGAAGCTGGAGGTGGCTGCCTCACCTGAGGGCACCAGGGTGGCAGAAACTCAGAAGGCCTGTGCCTTGTGGAGCCACCCCATCATGCTGGGCACCTAGACGGCCCCTCTTCGGCTCATGATCCATGGCCCACCCGTGGCCCACCCACGGAGGCCACTGCAAAGCCCACAGAGAGGATGGCACGGTGAAGGGAGAAGCAAGCTGCTCTCTATGCCCCAGTCCGCCCCCCCCACCCCCCGGGGAGGAGCTCCAGAGCCCACCATCCTTCCCGACTCAGGGACACCCTGGGATCAGCTGCACCCGCACAGCCAGGCCGTGACAAACCTCATCACCTTCACTGTGTTGCTATCAAAACCTGGTTATTTTAATATTAATGCATTACCTAATTAAGCTGCAATTAATAATCTCCCTGGCCGAGCCCGGGTACTGCAGGGGGCCCTGTGGGGAGCCAAGAGCCAGCTGGGGGAGGCTGAGCATTTTGGTTCCTGTTGACCCAGGGGGCTGGGTCCTTGCTAGCAGTCATTGAGCAATTCCTCTGTCAAAGATCCACAAGAACCTCAGACCAGCTCTCCCCCGAACCCTGAGAGCGCAGTCAGCGAGGGTGGGTGGCTGTGCTCGTCCCCCCCCGGCCCGGCTAGCCCAATGGGCCATTCTCCTCCTGTTCAGCCACGCTGCTCTCCTCAGGAGGCCAGCCTCCTGCCGTTGGTCCAGCTGTCTGCCATGTGCACCTGCACCATCTGAGGGCCCTGGGCACCCGCAATGAACTCGGGGTCTGTTTGTTCCACAAGGCCAGCTCAGAGCAGACGGCAGCCTGTCTGACCCTTTACGTCATCTGTCAGGGAACCACTCGAGCTTCTATAAGGTCCGTCGGTCGGTGCTATCCCTGGGGTGCCCAAGAGCGGGGGCCCCTGTATGGGTTTCCTGCCTCATCTCTGGCCTTCCGCCAATGCCCAGACTGGGGCAAGCCTGACTGCTCCCAGTAGCACTGGTCGGCATAGCGGAAGGCCTGGGCGAGGGGTACTGCCGCTCAGAGGTGTGGTAGGGCAGGTGGCCTGTGAGATCCGGGGTAGAGGGCAGCAGCGTGGGGGACATCTGTTGGTGGCTGGAAGGCCCCTGGAGCCCCACTGTCTAAGGGGCATCTCTGGGGTACTCAGGTACACTGGCCAGGGACTTCAAGTGCTGAGGCTTCAAGTCACTGCCCAGCAGCCTGGCCCCGCGTGGCTGGGGCTGCGTGCCCCGCAGATGACCTGGGAGCCTCAGGGTGGGCATGCTGGCAGAGCACCCGGAGCCTCACAGGCAGAAACAAGTACCCCACTGCGTCATCTGCGCGCTCGCCAGCTGGTCAATAGTGGCCCAGTCGTCCACCCACAGGCTCCAGTGCTAACCACGAGGCGCCTGGCTATTCTACCGTGATCCCTTGAGGCTGGGTCCTACAACCACACTCACCGGGTGGCCTCTGCCACAAACATGACACAAATGCCTGGCACGAGGCCATGGGAGACCCAACAGAGGTTCTCAGAGCTCCTGCTCTCACCAAGCCCACAGGAGCAGCGGTGCCACCACACCCACGTGCCCTGCACCTCCCCCACAGCGGCAGCTCACCCGGTGCCCCGAGGGGGCCCCATCCCTAACCGGGTTGTGGCCTCGGTCTCTACGGACCAGCGCCAGGGGCTCAGTGAAACTGACATGCACCGGCCTTCACAAAACAAGCTTGACCTGCACGCATGCCTGAAATTCTAGGCTTCGGTTTGATGCCAACTCTGTTGCACAGGTAGGTCACAGAGAGTCTTCGAGAGTCCAGTGGCGGGATGGGGGGTATGTCCCATTCCCCTGGGGCATTGGCTGTATCCACTGATTGGTAACTTCGGTACTAGGTCCTCCCCTGGTGGACCCACGACGGTGTTGGCGCTCCTGCATCAGACAGTGAGGCCATGCTTACCACCATCAGACCTCTCCCTGGACTCCCTGCCCTGAGTCGCTTGTGTCAGGTCCCCACACTGTCCTGACCGCAGCCACGCGAGCCAGGCCGGACAGGAGAACAGGACTCTCTCTCCTCCTGACACCTTCTGCTGCCCTGCAGCTGCTGACTGTCCTGTTTCTCCAGCAGCTCCATTTTCTGGGTACTCGACTTGGCAAACCCCTACTGGGTGTCGACGTTGGAGCACCCTGACCGTTTGGTACACATGATGAGCTGGGAGTCCAGCACCCAGGCGAGGAAAGCTCTAGTCTGCACCATCTCTCAAGACACTGGACACCTTCCATTCTACAAGGTTCCAAAACTTTCTGACCAGTCTCAACCTGCTCTGGCTGTTCCTGGGGCAGCTGTCCCCGGTCTTCCTCATCTCTCCACAGCTGATGCTCTAGCCTTCTGTATCCACATCTTGCTCCCTGGCTCTTGCCCTCGTTTCAAAGGTGTGCAACCTCCACGGGCCTCATGAGAGAGGGAACCTCGAGCTAGCGTTTTCTAGACACTGAACGTCGGAAACAGAAGCAAACTCCTCCCTCGTGGGGCTGAGCATGGGGCTGGCTGTGAGCTACCGTCTGGTCCCTCGGGCACCCAGAGTTTGGCCCCTAGTGGCTTTCTTGCTCCTCAAGCCACAGTTCAGAAAGGAGCAGCCTGTTTCTCCCTCTCTGGGAGGTGACAGGTGCCCTTGTCCCTTTGTTGAGAAGCCTCACTATGACAAGTCCCAGCATGGGGAGCCTCCCTCTGGCCAGCGGCGAGTCCCCTGGGCCCCCGCCCTCTCCTGGAGCCACCAGAGGAGCTGCAGACATCCCATGTCCCTTGTGCCTTTATCTGACCTTCTGCTCTCCTGTGCACATACACTCCCCCAATTTTCTAAGTCTCCTGTTTAGCTTTTCACTTCAGTTTTGGTGTCTTTAACTTCCGAAAGTTCACGTGTTTCCTCTTTGAAAAAAGTAAAGCAACACATCCTTCCTCTCTGAAGACGGAGGCTTTGTGTTTTCACCTGTGCTGTTCTCTCCCTCCTGGGACTCTGCTCACAGCGAGGGGACAGGCCTGGCAGGGTGCCCCATGTCAGCTGCCACAAAAGGAGCCCTTCCAGAGGGTGTTGTTGTGGTGGGTGAAGAGAAGGGGGCGGATTCGGGCAGGGGTCCCGGCACCCACACGCACCAGCTCTGAGCTTACTTCGCTCTTTCCATCCAGGGACCCTCTGCACACCGCAGATGTGTCTGGCCCAGCAGGCCTGACACAGAGCCCAACATCCTCGGTCCCTAATGAGTTTTGGGGGAGGTCCTGCCAGCATGGGGCCTGCTGTTTGGGATTCTGGCTCTAAGAGAATAACCTTGGTTTTCTGTTTCCTCTTTTCATTGTTGCTGGGGGCAAGGCCACTGCCTACAGCAGAGTGCTGAGTAGAAGGCCTGGGGACCAATGCCTGTCCTTATGCCCTCTGGCAAGTGCCCTTAACCCTCTGCCCCCGGGGCCACCTGCCACTACCACCTCCAGCCTCGGGGGCTCTGGGGCACCACTTGGACCCCTCTTAGCTCCACCCCCTTCAGCCATCCGCCCACCAGCGTCCTCGAGTCTTCTCTGTGGGTTTGTACTTTCCTTGAAAATGAAATACAAAACCCCCAAACCCCTCACGGTCAGGCTGACAGCAGGTCGGGCCAATGGCAATGGCAAACGGGGCAGAGAGGGGGCTGCAGCCAAGACCCCCGAGCAAGAAAACATGTGCAGAACAAGTCCTGGGCAGGGCTGGTAGAGTTGAGGGGGACAAGACGGTGGCCAGAGCCCTGTGCCTTCATGGGACAGAGGATCTGCCCAAGGAGGTCGGGAGGGGCTTCCGCAGGAGGAGCAGTGCCGGAGCGCAGCTGGGAAACATCAAGGGAATAGGGCCTCACCCTAGCTCACTGACAGCTCAGTGTCCCCGTCAGAGCTGTGGCGGGATAGGCTGGGCAGCCCGCGGAGAGGCTGGCTTCTGCACTCGGCCCTCACCCTGGACAGGGACCCAGGCAAGTCAGGCTCCCAGATATGCCCCCTTGGCTGGTAGGTCCCTTTGCTCTGCCCTGGCCGGGAGGCTCAGCACAGGACTCAGTGGGAACAGGAGAGTTACTTGCCCACATGGGCAGTGACGAACCGTGGGCTCAGGGACTGTCGCCCTGGTGTGCAGAGCTGCAGAGTGCGGGTGAGGCCGTGCTCATGTGCCCCGCTCCTGGGCCCTGCACCAGGGCTCTGGACTCCACGAAAGGTACTTAGATCCATGAAAGATGGTCCCCATTTCCACAGAGCATTGGATCGACTCGCGATTAATGGGACACAGATACACCGAAAAATGGCACGAATCCGTGTGAGGGGCTGGGAAGAGTTCAGCCACTTGTTCCCCCACGGCTGCCAGAATCTCTTCCCGCCGTGACCTGCGGCCCCTGAGGGGCTCACTCCCAGGTCCTCCCGCAGCCCCCTGCCCACAGGATGGCCCACGGACGCAGTGGGGAGGGACCTACCTGTTAGTTCCTTGGACGAAGGCAGACTTGCGGCAGCCTCCAGGTCAGCGGGGACAGGGCCGCCTCGCTCCAGGGCGCGCACGAGCTCCCGCAGCTGCTCACACTCCTCCTGCAGCCGGGCCTGGTCCTCGCGGAGCCGCTGCTTGGCCGCGCTGGCCGGGTTCATGCTCATGTGCAGCACTTTGGTCCTGCTCTGGTCGTAGCCACCCTGCAGGACCACGGGGTGGGTCAGCATGGCCTGGATGGACAGCTTTGGGGATGGACACTGGGGGGCTCGGGCAAGGACGGCCACCCCTTTCCTGGGCCTCCACACCTGATTGATGAGGCCGTGGTGCTGTGGCCTGCCTCAGGGAGCGGCAACGGGTAGCTGGGGGAGGAAAGGCAGAGAGACCTGGAGACAGCCCTTCGGAATGTCGCAGGTACTCGGGCTGCCCGGGCGCCTGCCCATCTCCTCACACAGCACCTGGAAAAGCGCACAGGCAGGGCATCACGGGAGTCTGTGCGCTCCAACACGCCACTGGCAAACATTCACACCCAGGGGCCTGGCTCCCACACACCCCGCTGTCTCGAGGTCCACAGATGCAAAAAACAACACAAACCTGAGAGAAAGATTGAGACAAGAGCTAAGTGCCCATGCGGCTGTGCCACACATCCCTGTCACTAACAACACCAGGGCAGTCAGCAGCTTACCAGTTTGGACGCGGCCCTTGCTCAGCTGGGAGTCTACACACACGTGCCGGTACAGCCACCTGTCTGCTCTACACTGGTGTGCGTTCCCGCCCATGTCCACCTGTGCACCCCACCGCGACAGGGCCCAGCCCAGCTCCCTCCCCCGCCGCTGCCCTAGCAGCCCATCCCCCACGGGGCTACCGGGTCCAGCATCCACGGGCCGCGCGTGAGAAGTGCCGCTCTGGACACAGGCCCTCGTGCCTCTGGGTTCAGCCTCTCCACTTCCCAGGCACCAAGGTTGGCCTCTGTCCCACCTCAGGGCGCTGTTCCGAGCACAGGAAGGTTGCCCTCACATTCGGGAATCTAGCTTGGGTGCTGGCCTCACGGATGACGTCACAGTGACGCACATGTCCATGCTCAGCGTGCAGTCAGATCAGTCAGTGTTGACAAACGCACAGTCACGTGTCCTGTCCCACGCTCACTGCCCCCGCGGTTCTGGCTTCTCCAGAACATGGCTAGCGGAGCCTTTTCCAACAGGCTTCCTTCACTTAGCACCATGCGTGGAAGGCTGCACCCCTCCCTTGCTGGCTTGCTGGCTCCTTTCTCTTTGGTGGTCTGCAGCATTCCTTCATGCGGACGCACCTGTGTGCGGGTCTGCTCACTTCTGAGGGGCGCCCTCGTCGCTTCCAGTTTGGGCAGTAATGGAGAAAGCCAACATGAGCAGTCCCGGGCAACTTCTAGGACAGAGGTGTGTGAGTAACTGGGTCCGGCCTTCTGTAGCTTCACCCACCGCCTCCGCTGGGGCCCCTGCGTCCCCTGTGCCCCAGGACCACCCTCGCTCAGCCAACAGACCCCCTCGGTCCCCCTCTGCTGCTCCCACCTGCCTGGCAGCTCCTGTTCTGGTTAGCAGACACCGCCCCACTCCAGCCACTGCGTACCCGCCCCCTGCTCAGTCCCGGAAACCAGCATGAGTGTGGCCCAGTGACTGGGTGAGGCCATTTCCCTGAGGTTTTATTCCCAGTAGCCAGGAGAGGCTGGGAAAGATGCCTCCTCCCTCCTGAGGCTGCAGTTGGGAGAAACAAGGCCTCACTATCTGCCACACGTCGCGCCTCTTCCCTCCTGGCCTGGAAGGGGCCGGTCCACCCCAGGGAAACAAGGTCAGCAACACAGACATGGGGAGCGAGTGAGTCCTGGCCTCCGCGTGGAGCTCAGTAAGCATGGGGGGAATGACTGGAAATCTCAGACCCAACCCAGGGCCTGGATGAACCCCGCAGCCTACGGCCAGTGAACATGCCTACGGGGCCACCTGGCAGACGCCATGACACATGACAGTCTCAGCAGTGACGACCGAGAGCCACCAATGCACGGACAGACGGAGCCCGGGGGAAGGATCATCTCCCCAGTAAATGGTCTGGGGGCAACGGGATGCCCCAATCACCCTGACCATACAGCACACATGAACCCCGACTCCTGAGGGAGGGCAAACTGGGAAACACAAGGTAAAACAGAACCACGTTAGGAAAAAACACAAGAGGACATCGTCACCTTGGAGCAGACAGAGGCTTCTCTGAAACAGGAAAGGTGCTGGCCACACGTGAACACAAGCACACTTGACTCAGAGCGAGAAGGCGACGGCAGAGGCGGACACTTGGAATACAACACCTGACACAGGACTCATGCCCAGAATCCCTGGAGGACTCACACAAGCAAGACAAGCATCAGACAATTCAAGTTTTAAAATGGGCAAAAAATGCAAACACTTAGCAAAAGTGTCCCAGAGGCCAACAAGGCAGGAAATGGAGCACAAATTAATCGTCAGAGGGATGCCAATTAAAACGGCCATGAGATAACCCACATGCATCCCCAAACACCTGCTGGCACTGAACAGATGGGAAACACCAAGCACTGTGTATCCAGTGGCCAGTGCTTGTGCAGGTGGGAACAGGAACGGACACAGCCATCCCAGAAACACCACTTGGCAGTGTGTGTGCTCAGGGAGAGCAGATGGATATCCCATGGCTGGCAACTCCGGGCCTTGCACAGACAGCCACCGGGAGTCAGGAACCAACAGGCCCTGGTCTTGTGGTCCACGCCCATCAAACGCAGTGTGTGGTCCCCATGTGGAGGACCGTCCAGGAGAACGGGCATCACAAACAACACAGAGCAGCAACGTCCGACATGGCGGAGCCCACATCAAGGTCTGACGGCACCCCATGGCGGCAGGACACACTGCTCTGGGCAGTGAAGGGAAAGAGGGGCCAGCTGGGGGGCTCCAGGGTGTCTGTGATGCTCTGCCTCCTGCTCAGGACGCTGGTTACCAGCGGGGTCAGTCAGTCAAGGGAAATCCGTTTCTGGTATCCCGCCCTGTGGCTGTGATGGGAAGGGAAGCCATGACCCAAGGACCATCCAGAAACTCACGGGGAGCCGAATGCTGGACTCTCCCAGAATTTACTCACGCTTGGGAGTGAGGGAGGCACACACATGAACAGATACATATGTGCACACACACATGTATGACACTCATGTGCACACGCACACATGTACATGTGTGTGCGCACACATGCACATGAACATGCTCATATGCACTCATATAGGTAGACACACATATATGCTCATACACCGACATGTGTGTACACACACGGATGGGCACACAATGCACAGGCTCACACACACATACACAGGTATGAAGGTTAGAGAACCCCAAGGGGAAGGGGAACTAGGGACCCCTGCGGTCCATGGGACCTGCCTCTAAGACCCTAATGACCCTGGGTCAGTTTGAGGGGGGGGGTCCCAGCCTTTTGCCCTCATGCTCTTGGATCTGCTAAGAGCAGCTCCAGTTTATGGTCTGGACGACTTGCCCTGTGGCCCAGGCGAGTGGGGGTGGGCTGGAAGCCAGGCCTGGGAAGCTCCCCCTCCACACAAAATTGGCTCCTGGGGGCTCAGGATCCAGGAGATGCTGCCTCCTCTGTCGGGAGGGATGTTTGTTGGGTCATAGCACCGGCCATGTCTCTCTGGCCGGCCCTCCCCGGCCTCCCTGACAAGGACAGGGGCCACAACAGGGCAGGGGAGGGAGAGGGCTGCCTCAAGGGCCTCAGCTCTGCCAAAGCAGAGAGCTGGCACTGCTTTGAGGAAGGCCCTGGACCCGTTCTGGGGCAGGTCCGAGGTTTCCCTCCAGCCAGGTGCTCCATGTCTGGATGGGCAGATGGCCAGGAGGCCGCTGGCCCACCACCCCATCCCATCTCTGCTGGCGAGGCACCTGGGCCAGAAGAACAACCACGGCCAAACTTCCTTCCCGCCTGATCCGCCGTTCTTTGCCCTCTCCTCGACAAGAGTCCCATTTCCTACCGCCTTTGTGAGTCCTACCCCCACGTTTCTCCTCTCTCTTCCCGGAAAAATGGGATGGGGGAGGGGCAGAGCCCTTATTCCGATCATCCCACTCCCCAGGGAAGGAGGCTGGCTGCGGACACATCCGTCAAGTGCGCCAGGGTCAGAGCACGAGCTAAAGCTGCCTTGGGTGTGGTCCTGCCCTGTCACTGAAGGACAGTGCAGCCACCGTGGGGGCCCGGGGCGGGACCAGCCGCCAGCCCAGAACACCTGCAGGTGCCTGCAAAGGGGAGGAGTATGGGGCTGGGGGAGGGAGCAGCAGGATCCTCTCCCTTCTACATGCCCCCTCTAAAAAGTAAAACACCTTCCAGGTATTCTAGGCACAGGAGAAGGCAGCCCATAAGCCCCACGGTAGGAGGGGAGAACAGCTTCAGGCCAGCAGCCACGGCCCCCTGAGCCCCTCTCCACTAGCATCACCTCAGAGAGAGAGAGGAAGGCCACCTACGGCCACCAGAGGGTGGGGGCCCGGGACTCCGAGGAGCCTGCTAGGGAAGGCACTGAGTGGGGAAGACTTGGGGCTCTTGATGGGTTTCTGAGAACCTTGTAAAAACCCCAAAGGAAAAGAGAGATTCTGTAGCTTTGGCTGAATCATAGACTCTCAGACTAGAAGGCAGTGTTACTCCTCGAATTTGAACAGTCTGGGAAAGATAAGCAAGTGTGTGAAATCTATCTCTCCACACAGCCGGCAGAAGCCCGGTGGCAGCAGACGGCCTGGCAGCTTGCTTTCTGGGCCCTTGTGGGCTGGGGTGGGGACCTGGGCACATAGGGAGGGAGTGTAAGGCTTCATGGGCACACGCCTCCATTCACCAGCCCATTTAGTGTCTGCGCTGGGCACCCAGGAGTAAGCCATGAGCCGTGCAAAAACACAGACCCAACTCCTGTCACACTCGAGTCCCCAAATGCCATTCTTCCTTTGGTTTTCCTTCAACCCTTCAAAAGTGTAAGAACAAAGATGGATGAGCAGTCCTTGGGCCTGGACCCACCCCTGGTGAGCCAGAGAGTCAAGTCCCTTCTTTCCCCAGCCACGAAGTAGATGCTCCGGCTGGAGACGGGACGTGACCGCTGATGTCAGGGGGCTGCACAGGGAGGCAGGTGTGGGGTGAATCAGGGACCCGCGCCCGGACATTGAGGTCCTGGAATGTCATCCTCTGTTATGGAGATGCCAAACACACATGGGTGGGAAGGAGAACCACCGCTCCCATCCTGGACCATGACATCCTGGGGGTGGTCCTCCCCTTGAGGGCAAACTGCGGACATAGAAAACATGTGCTAGGGGATTTGGGGATCCAGCAGGGCTCAGCCAGATGGGGTGGACAGAGGGAGGAACCCAAGCAGGGAAAGCCTCACCATTTGATGAGGGTCTGATGAGTTGGGACAAACGACCTGCTCCCTGTAGGAGTCAACACAAGAGGCCCAGCATGGGGAGGCCTTGGGTCCTGGCGTTTACAGTGAGGGTGGAGCCATGGGGTTGGCACCCAAGCCAATTCTGCTGCAGCGAGAGTCATCTCCCCAGTCTCGGGATGACCTGCAAAAGCTCCTGCCCCTCCCAATTCTGGCCACAGACAGCAGAATCCCCAACTGCTCCGTATGGTGGGCAGAGGAGGCCACAGTGTCCTGGCTGGGATGACCTCTGACCTGGTCCTGCCCTGGGAGCCCCAACAGGCTGACGGCAGAGCCCAGCGGACAAGGTCCCGTGGCCTGGCCTCCACCTCCAGGGGGGAGGCACCTGTCACGGAGATGGCACCTGTGGCCAGCGCCAGGGTGAGCTTGGCTGCGCCCCCCCAACCACTCACCACAGCCTTGAGCTCCCTCCCCTGGGAAACATGGATGGACCCAGCCCTCAGGAATGTCAGGGAGTGACAGTGATGTACTCTGAGGTCTGTCACGGACCATGAAGTTTTGTGCCACCACGAACCATCTCCACAGCACGTGGGCAGTGGGTAAAGAAGACAGAAGGTCTCCTGGGCACGTCAGCTGACGGGGGACCACAGCCAGACTCCCCGGATGTGGGACTGGCTACTGCCCTTTCCCTCCATCTGTGCGGAGCCGTAAGGACAGGGCAGGTGGGGCCACATCCCTGACTCTGCTGGAGAGGACGGCCAAGGGAGCTGGGAGGCCCTCCCGAGGGGGTCTGGGGCAGGGATGGGGGCTGTGGTCCACACTCCAGGCTCACCCCTGCATTGCGACGGGCCTGCAGAGGGGGTCAGGGATGGCCAAGCACAGCTATCCACTGTCTAGGCGGCGTGGAGCCTGCCAGCCCTGGGTCTTAGGGAGTGAGCTCCCCAAGCAGGCCGGCCCCCAGAGAATCAGGCTGGGAGGCCGTCACATGCCTTATAAACCTATGGCAAACCCATCCCAGGCGTCCTAGCCCACCGGGCATTTTTCCTCTCTATGGTCAAATTGACAAGTGAGCCTAAAGGCACATCCGCTGGCGCCATCCTGATTGCGCCTGCTTCTGCCTGAGGACCAGTGTCCAACGCTGGTGCCCCACTTCTGGGACTGATACAAGGATGGAATAGCAATGCGCCTGCGGCATGACCCACTCCCTCCCCCCAGCTGAGGGCAGGCTGCTTCTTGGGAGACGGTCCCGTGCATGAGCACCCATGGCAGGCCTAAGCCCCCTCTCCAGACAAGCAGCCACAGCAGGAAGGTTCCAGATCAGGTCTCAGTGCCCACTGCCCCACATATCTTCCCCATGGAGTCCCCCACAGCCTCTAGGTTGACATGACGCATCCAGGTCTGAGTATATGCGTGTGTGGCCTGCCCTCTTCTGAAGCATCAGGGGCTGCACGCAGCTCCCTGGGACGAAGACCCCAAAGAGACCTTGACTCTTCCAGCCTCCCTGCAGGTCCACCCACTGAAAGCTGGAGCTAGTGCCCAGGGAACATGAGCACAGTCACCCAGATGCCCGTGCCGAGCAAGGAAGCTGCTGTGTTAAGCCACTATGTTTTGGGGTGTTAATAACAAAGCAACAGGACAGGACGCTGTCTCTCAAGGAGGCCATGAAAGAAATGAGATGAGCCCTAAGGGCACCCTGGTCACCATCGGGTGGGCAGCAGGCTCCTGGGAGGCTCCAGAGCCAGACTTTTGGGATTCTGCAAAGAACAGTGCCGAGGGGTTATACTCCAACCTGGGTAACCACAGTGCCAAGACAGTGCCCCACCGCCCCTGGCCCCGGCCCAACTGTGGAGGACAAGTGCGAGGATACACAGCTAGCTGGGGGCAAGGCCAGCCGGTACCGCTGGGCGGGCGGCCCCAGGCCCTCCTCCTGTGCAGGGGCTGAAGTCCTGCACTGCAGCACGAGGAATGAGGAGCCCCGCATAGAAGCCCAGGGTCACAGTGCATGCCCTGTTCCCTCCCATCTGTGATCACGCTCCGTCTTTCACAAAACCCTCATTTTAGGGGAAACAGGTAGAGAGTGGGTCAGGGCACAGAGGCTTGGGGCCCCGAAGGCTGGGGCAGATGGTCTGGGGAGACGACCCTAGTGGTTTGCTATCCTGTTTCCTGGAGATGGCTATCATGTGGGCCAGCAATCCTTTCCACGAGTGGGCACAAAGCAAATATTCAGGTTTTGTGGGCCACACAGCCTCTGTTGCCACTGTACATAGGCAGCCAAAGATGTATGTAGACAGATGGGCACTGCTAGGTTACAAGAGAGCTCTATTTGCCAAAACACACGGCCGGCTGGACCTGGCCCACGGGCTCAGGTTTGCTGACCTTGGGTGGGAAGAATCTGAGCAGAAAAGTGGGAGGGGGAGGAAGGTTCTCCTGCAGGGACGTGCTACGGGCTGTGTGGCAGGCCGCACCGAGGCTGGGCCAGAGGCTGGTTTCCAGAGTGCTGGTGCCAGTGATGGGGGGGGCGTCCCCAGCCCACAGAGCCGAGCCAGAGCACACTGAAAACAATAGTGAACAAACAGTGCTGGCAAGGACCAGAGACGGAAATAAGCACCCACAGACCGGAGGACGGCGTGTGTGACAATGACCGCACCCAGCTGGTGGGCACGTGCCCTTCATCCCGCATCACCCAGACGCCAGCTGCTTCCCAAAGTCACGTGGCACTGCAAGGGGTTTGGGAGAACCCTGAATAACCTGGCCACCCTGAAGGGGGTACAGCACAAAGACCCCCAACTTGATTACAGGAGCCACGCACTTGGATGCTGGCCCTGGTATAGACGAGGAGCTCACCGGAAGAGAATCCAAGAGCCCACAGGAGACCCTCCCATCTACAGCCAGCAATTTTCTCCAGTGCTGCCAAGACCACTCAACAGGGAAGAACAGTCCTTTAATACTCGTGCTGAACCATGGGACATCCACAGGCACATATGTGAAGCTGGACCCCTACCTCACGCCATATGTAAAACCCAACTCCAAATCAAACACCTAAGCATAAGAGCTAAAACTACAACTCCCAGGAAAAAAGCGTGAATTTAAGCCTTCGTGACAATGGATTCCACTGTGCATTCCTGGACAGGATGCTAGACACAAAGAAGAACAGAAAAAGGAAAACAAACTGGATGTCATCGCAGTGAAAAACTTTGTGCTTCAAAAGACACCTTCGAGAAAAGGAAAAGACAACGTACAAAACAGGAGAAAATATTTATGAGTCACACATCAAGTACGTGACTTGTACCCACGATGCTGACTCAGTGGGGGACAAAACCAGGTAACAGATTAAAAGACGGGCAGGGTCTGAAGACACACTTCTCCAAGGAGGAGACACCAAAACAAGTAAGTACGTGACAAGATGCCCAAAGCTGATGTCATTGCTCCTCAGGGAAAAGGAAACCAAAGTCCCCCTGAGATAACAAGCCTTGGCGAGGGCGGGGAGGAGGCCGAGCCCCCAAGGACCACTGCTGTGGGTATAAAATGGTAACAGGCCCTCGAGTAACTGGATGTGGAGTCACCATACAGGCCAGTAGGCCTACACACCGGGGTCTGCCTGTGAAGAAATGCTCACAGCATCGTTATTCATGGCAGATAAAAGGCGGGGAGAACCGCGTCCGCACAGGGGAATGTTACTCAGCACTGACACCGGCAACGACACACGTGCTCCTTAGATGCACAATGCTCAGGGAGAGAAGCCCCTCACAGAGCTCCACCAGGACAGGACCCCACACAGGTGGCAAGTGGGCCGGGAGACAGAGGTATCGCAGGGGCAGGGCACGGGATGGCGTCCTGAGGTAACGAGAGTGGTCCGCCACCTGCAAGTCCACCAAAACCACCAAATCACTCTCGTTTCAAATGGGTGAGGTACGTGATACATAAATCCAATCCCCATACAGCTATTTTTTTAAAAAGAAGAGAAAAAAAAGGCAAGTGGCGGGGTTAAAAGCTGGCATGCAGATGGGAGAGCAGCCCCGGGCCCCGTGAGGGGACATGAGCTGACTGTGGCACAGGCCCTCACCTCCCGCGTCACCCTGGGCGGGCACCCCTCAGCTGACCTGTCAGGACCCGAGAGCTGGGCCCGGCCCCACCAGTGGCTCTCCCTGTCTCCAGGGCCTCAAGAGGCACCCAACCAGCGGCCAGGCCACAACATCTTTGAGCCTCCTGGGCACCCTTGGGCCTCCATGGCTGGTCAGAATTTGCCGCCACGGTCCCCGCTGAGGGACGTTCCCTGACTTCATGTTCTCAGACCAGCTTCCTGTGTTCAGGCTCCCAGCAGGCCCCCATGGCTGCCTGGACTGGCTGCCCTGAGACCCCGCACACTGCTGGGCCCCCAACCCGGGGACAGAGCTCTTCTGTCTGTCCTCCCTAGAGATGTCGGGGAGCCGGGCCCCTCTACTCAGGCCTGTTTCATCTGAGTCTTGACACAAGGGTACTTTGGGATGCCTAACTAGCACATGCAGACCTGAGACCACAAGGTAGGGCACCGGCCAGCCTGGGTCCCAGCAAAACCTTAGCAGCTGCCTCTCAGCCATGATCGCAGCAAGGCTGGTTGGCGGGGAGGGAGCTGGGGGCGGGGGGGGGGGTGCACAGGCCGAGTCCCTGAAGCGAGGTGTCCATGCCCTGAGGGCCTGGGTGTGCCGTTGGCACCTGCCACCTGGAGGCTTCTACACTGAGCTCAGAAAGCTGAGGGCTGGAGGAGGTGAGGGGAAAGTGAAGCTGGTGGGTGCCATCGGGGCCCCTCAGGAGTCTGCCCAGGTGTGAAATTGGAAAGCGTACATACCAGGTGGCCAAATGCTGTCTTCCCAGGGTCCAGAGAAGACTGGTTCCCAGGGGAGCTGCCTGTAGGCAGTGGTCATCCTAGGATCGCCCACAGACCCCATCCTTCTCCGCTCCCCATGCCCTGCGGAGCTGTCAATAGGGCAGACAGGCGCTGACCCATGTGTCAGGACCACGTGGCTGGGCAGCGCCTGCTACACCATCCCCTCTCGATGCAAGGAGGCTGTCCTTCTGCTTCTGTGTGGGCAGCATAGTGCGGTGGACCCCAGGAGGCCCAGGAGGGAAGGGAGACGCCCCCGGCTGGCTGGTCACAGGATGTCCAGCCCCCGAGAGCAGGGGCTCCCAGATGCTTCCAGCAGGTGGGGATCCCGTGAGGATGGGGAAAGGGAACCTGGTGCCTCGCCCATAGCCAGTACCCCATAAGGACCCACCGAGGGGGGCCAGTGGCCCTGCACCATCAAGGGCTGCCTGCGAGCTCCCACCTGGCTCTTTGGGCAGCATGTGTCATGGAACCTCTGCTTCGCTGCCGACCTCCCACTCGGAGGACAGCACAAGCGCCCAGGGAGCAGAGCTGTTCCCGAGCACTACCATCTGCCATGAGTGGTTCCCGTGGGCAGGAGTGCCCAGCACAAGGGACAGAGTGGGCAACTCTGCGGGCAGCCGTGACCAAGGGGCAGCTCTGAGTGTGAAGGGGACATGGCTGCCAGGCACTGAGATGTGTCGTCCCCTTGATAGATTCGCAGCTAAGACGCGGGCGGTCCTGACAAGAATCTCCAAAGGCCAAGTTCCAGGCATCCTCAGACAAGCTGGTGAGATTCCTCACGCAACACACACCTATGTCACTCGCGGTGGGAGCTGGCGCTCCTGCCAGAGAACGACCTAGCTGAAGCCGACCAGGGCTAGACAGGGGTTGGCCAGGGTCACGGGGACATCAGCTACACATTTCCAGAAGGGACCTGCCTCTGTGACCACCAGCCGAGTGCTGGGGGCAGGGGGCTGGACCACAGGGTGCACCCCGCTTGTCCCCACAGCGAGGATTCTCCTCCTGCTCCCCGACTCCATGCTAGCTGGGGAGAACGGCCGCTCCCTCTGTGTCCGGGCCCGCGGGGGCTGGGTGGCAAGCGGCACCAGGGGCCCCTCTGTCCCAGCCTGTGCTGGCCCTCTCCCAGCTGCGGAAGACTGAGGGCAGTGGCCACCATCCCTGAGGGCCCTCTGGGCCAAAGTGCTCACAGGCCTGCACAGAGAGCGAGCCCTGGGGGCCCTCGCCCGGCCTATGGCCACACGTGCTGTGGACAGCGGCCCTGGCAAGCCAGGCGAGGAACTGGCTGCCCCTTGGCCCACGGCCCGGGAGGGAGGGCGCCTGCTGCCAGACCTGACGCGCATACCAACGGGCCCTGCTGGAAGAGGCAGGGACGCGGGGAGAATTAAACAGCACGGTTAAGTAAGTGCTGGTCCTCATGCATATTTATAAATCACCCGGCCCCTAAGCTAAATCAATCTCTCTCCCCTGGCTGAAGGAAGCACAGCTCGGGGAGAAGAGCAGGGGCCTCAGGGGCACCTGCTGGGTCTCGGGGCCTCCCTGGGCCCTGCCGTTGTGACCCTGATCCCGCACCCTGGCCCTGTGTCGTCTTCTGCCTGCTGCCCCTGAGCCTGTGGACCCGCTCTGCACAGGCCCAGGGCTGGTGCTCCTGAGGCTCAGGAGCTACATGAACTTGGGCAGGTTCCACAGGCAGTGGGGAGCCAGCAAGGATCTTGCTCGGTGCTTAGTGGGCTCCTGGGGACATTCCCTGCCTCTGAAGCCTTAGGCACCCAGCAAGCCTTGTCCCCCAGAATGGGGGAGCAGGAACCCATGAGACAGTGTGCCAGCTGCATGTGGACAGTGTAGGGAGTGGTGGCAGAAGTCACACAGAGCAGCACAGGCTGAGCTCCGTGCCAACACCCCCAGCCTGCCGGATCTCTAGCACCATGAGCAGCCAGCCCACTTCTTGTCTCAGAGATTCAGAAACTGAGGCCCAGAGCAGATGGGAGACCCACACACCTGCCCATGATTGGTCACTGGGGGTGTGGGGGGGTAGTAAAGGGGATAGAAGCCCAGGGGTGGTAGCCACAGAGGCAGGTCCCTTCCTCAAGCCAGAGGCATTTCAGTGAGGGGGCAGCAGGTATTTTGCAAGCCTCCATCTGCCCTGGGCCAACATGGCCGAGGAAGAGGCCCGGGACGACACAGGCCCGGCTCCTACCTCTTCCATTTCCCCTCGTTCCCCAGGACAGAGGCTTGCTTCAGAAGCTGGGCACTCACCATCCCCTGTGGCCAAAGCCGCCACCTCTCAGCGGGCTGTCCTGATTGATGACGGGGGTCTGTGTGCATACTGTGTCCAGCGCCACAGAGCCAGCCCTGAAGGAACAAGCCACGGCAGCCGGTGGGGCCATGCCCCCTCGGCCAGTGTCAAGGAGACGGGAGCAGGATGGGATCCAAATCCAGGCTGCGGGCCTCACGGGGAGAAAGTAACAGGCTGTGAAAGGGGTCTGTGGAGGCCATCACCCACTGGGACAGGACCGTGGTGTGCAGGGTGGGGCCGGGTGTCTTGCTAGTCCTGGGACACTCCCAAAGGACAGGAAGCCCAGAACAAGTGCTCCCTAAGCCGGCCTTCCTTTAGCCCGTCCTGAATCTCTGGTCATGGACACCTCTGAACTGGTCATGGACACCTCTGAACTTGATAGGGGAACTGCTGTGATGGCCAGAAAGCCCTGCACTGGCTTCAGGACAACAGGTCTCTCCTAGCTCTGTCCCAGCAGCTCGAGGTCTTGGTTCCCAGGAGGGACACTGGGTGCTGCTGGGCACGAGGCTGTAGCTGGCTGAGCAGGGCCCAGGACCAATGGGTGGTCCTGGGATGATGGCGCTGCCTTTGCCCACCAGCCTCAGCCTGTAGCCGTGACACTCCAGCCCCACTCCAAGGAAAATTCACCTTGCCTTGAAGGGACACACATGACATCTCATCACACCCAGCCTCTAAGCTCACAGAAGGCTTGGCCGCCCACATGCTCATCTATAAACTTGGTGAGGAGCATGCAGAGGGTGAGGTATCAGCCCATGGTCTGAGAGCAGCGAGGCTGCGAGGGCCACCGACAGTGCAGGGCCACTGCACCCTGAGCCAGCGCTCCCTGTGCCAGTGGTTCCAACACAGCCAGCGGCAAAGCGGGCAAGCTGGCACCCATAGTCACAAGGTGGAAAGGCCCCGTGCGTACATAGGGGAGCGGGTCGGCGGGGCAGCAGCCTGGGGGGCTTGAGGCCTGCGGGGACGCTTGCTGACACCGGCTCATGGGATGACAGGGGGCTTATATGATTCAAGACACATCAGTCTCCTCATAAAAAAATCAAGAGAAATCAGCGCCTGTGGAAATGTCTCCATGCAAGTACACATCAGCAAGCTGGCTTTTTTTAGTCCTCAGCGTTAATAAACATGAGCAGCCGGGCGCCGCGGTGGGGAAGGGAGGCTTGGGCTCTTTGCTCAAGCATCTTGTTTTACACATCCATCCAGGAGCACGGGCCTGGGGCACATGCCTGCTTGCTCACTCCACGTGTGAAGGGGCGCACGCGGCTGCCCCAGGCTGGGTCACAGACCGCTGGAGCGGAGCCCCGAGTCCGCATGTACGCTCATACAGCCGGGACACCGAAGGGAAGGCCTCTGACCAGAGGCAGATGCGACCAAGAAACGTAGGAGATGAACACCTGTCAGCGTTAGGGTGGGGCACAAAGGGGACCCCACAAACGTACACAGAGCGGTGTTCCCACAAAGAACGGTAACTGTCCTCCTGTGTCTGCGCCCCCAGAGGTTCACTCTCCTCTCACGAAACCTAACAGTGTCCACATTGGCTGGGGAACTAGATACGTTCATTCCAGGGGGCACATAAAAATAAACAAGAGGTACCAGAAACATCCTGCAGGAGCAGTCACAGGGGCAGGGAGGAGGGGACGCATCATCCCCGGGAGCGCCCCAGGCCTGAGGGGACAGCACCTCGCACCAGCGAGGGCAGGCTTTGCAGTAAGCGGTCCTGGGGTTATGGGGACGAGCCCCTTCTAGGGAACAGGCCAATGTCAGGCTCCATACCTGGTAAAACACCAGACCAAACCAAACCCAAACACCGCAGTAGCCATAGATTTACACACGAAAACAAACCGCCACAGAGAACTCCTTCACAACCTGAGCCACAGACGAGACGTCGACAGATGCACCTGTATGAAAACTTACATACCCAAAACTTCCACTTGCTTAAAAACGCCTCAAGCAAAGTCAAAAGACAGATGATCAATGGGAAAATATAACTCACAACTTAAAACAAAACACCTCAGCTCCTCATAATACAAAAAGCTCCAAGAAATCAACACGACCAACAACGCATTTGAAAAATGGACCAAGGACATTAACACATATGAACATATAAAATGCCCTCGCTCCC
The DNA here is from genome assembly GCF_022355385.1 of Mustela nigripes. Taxonomy (NCBI): domain Eukaryota; kingdom Metazoa; phylum Chordata; class Mammalia; order Carnivora; family Mustelidae; genus Mustela; species Mustela nigripes. The sequence continues at coordinate 1,309,711 of NC_081567.1, forward strand.
GCGTGTAATACAAGGACTGGAGGTTGAAAGCATGCTACCCCCCAACCTGCAGGGGCAGGAGGTCTCCCGGTGGGACAGCACACTCCTGGCGAGCCTGCAGTCCACGCCGTCCCTCATGGGGGGCAGTGGTCGCTGACAGACCACCATGAGGCACCATCCGGCAGAAGCCACCAAAAGTACAGGCACCCTTTGATCCGGTTTATCCTACACACATGCACACACATAGAGATGCCGGACACAGGACACGCGCCACAGCCACGTTTATGGCCGCAGAAGGGGAAGACAGGCCACAAAGAGGCACCAAGTTCAGTACATTACAGCACATCACAGGGACACATCAAGTGGCCATAAGAAAACCAATGAGACCTCCCAGATCTGTTACGTGAACAACAAGGGGCAGAATGGTTTGAAAACAGGTCATCTTTGGAGTTAAAAGGGGGGCTGGCACTAAGAATTTGTTAGGGGAAAAACAACCAGCAGTCAAAGGAGATCCTAAACAAGAGAAACACCGTGAAATGCTTCCGGCACCAACCTGTCCCAGCCACCGCAGGACGCAGGGCCAAGCTGCTTGGCCCCAGCTTCCTCCAGAGCCCACTTCCTCGCCATGCCACCTGCTGCTGTACCCCCAGGTGTGCCCCGCTCGTCTGCACCCCGAGAGTGTGGGCTGGGAGCCAGGCAAGGTCGCTGCCCGCAGAGCTCACGCTCCAGAGAACCGACCCATAAAGAGGTCCCAGATGTGGCCTGAAGGCACTATCCAAGCTGGCCCCAAGGAATGGGCAGGGCTGGTGGGCAGAGATGGGGGTGGGGAGCGCTCCAGACAGCGCTCCTGTCAGCATTAGGGTGGGGCACAAAGGGGACCCCACAAACATACACAGAGCGGTGTTCCCACACAGAACGGTGGGCAGAGATGGGGGTGGGGAGCACTCCAGACAGCTGAGGGGAAAGCCAGCTGGATGCGGGGGGCCTGTGGTCCTCACACAGAGACCCCAAGCTGTCAGGGCAGGAATGCGAGCCAATGGTGTAGCAGGAGGCATGGGCCTCTGCTGGGGGAATGGAGGCACAGGGCATGGGGGTCCTGGGACTTCAGGGACCTAGCTCCTTCATCTGCTTGGAGGGAAGGACCACTCTCTTTCTTCAGCGACCGCGAGGCCTTCTATGTGTGCAGCTGATAAGGAGCCTCACTGGGTGCTGGGGGCAGGAGTGAGGGGTGACTCCCGCACAGCCAAGATCAGCACCTGCCTGTCGCAGACCAGTTGTGGCCATGCCTGGCCACTGTCAGTCTAGCGCCCCTAAGCTCTGGTCACGCTCATTGGGGCTCACCCTTAATGCAGGCATCCTTAGCACACGGCCTGTGGGATTTGGCCCCCCTGGGGAGGGGCCCAGAGAGCACTGCAGACACATAGGCAGAGGGCTAGCCAGGGATGGGACACGCCCAGGGTCATGGTCAGTAGCTGGAGTCCACAGGGGAGGCAGGAGGGTTCTGAGAAGCAGAGATCAGGCCTGCCTTGGGCTCAGGGCTCCTGGGCAGGTGGGAGCGGGTGGGAGCAGGTAGGGTAGAGGAGGTCTGTCCCCTGGAGGGGGCCCAGGCCAGGCAGGAGGAACCTGCAGGTGGGAGGGAACCAGTGGGCACCCGGGGGCCATCCTGTCACAGCACCAGTGGGGAGAGGGCAGGGTGGTGTGAGGAGTGCAGCTCCCCCAACCTTGTATTCAGGAAGAGGGAAGGAGGTGGAGGCCGGGAGGGTATGATGAGACAGGGCTGCTTGCCTGCTGACGCAGGGACAGGAGCGGGGACGTCTCCACGGGCACCGTGAGCTTTCCGCTCACAGGCAACCCAGCAATTTTCTACCCACTCCGTTTCCAAAAACGATACTTATTTCAAATGTCACTGGGCTGCAGTCTGGTCCCCTTCCTGAGCAGCGCTGCTGGTGGGCTATGGGCAGCCCCACCCAGGCTGGGGAGCCAATGGAGGGCTGGGGGGTTGGGGGGGTGAATCGGGACCTGCGCCCACCCCGGCTGGTCACCTGGCTGGATACACAGCGTGATCAGGCAGCACTGAGGGCAGCAGGACGTGGGCTCCTCTCCCAGAGATGAATTCTGCTTGATTACATGCATGCTGAAGCATTTACAGGGAAGGGTGCAGATGTTTGCAATTTGCTTTAAAATGCATCAAAAAATGGTAAAAGCACTGAGGGATGGTGGAGGGGTAGCATCAGGGGGCCCCCACGCTCATGCCAGGATGTGGGCGGTGGGAAGTGGGTCTGCACGGAGAAGCTTGTCCGGCTTTGCTGGACATTTGAGGACATTTGTCGTGCACTGGGGCCAACCCGGCGGGGCTGAGGGCACAGAGTGCACGTGCGTGGCCCGGCTGTGCTTTGCACATGTGGTGTCCAGCCTGGGTCAGGCTGCTGACAGACATGTGGCCCCCAGCCCTGGTGCTGCCATGTCTGGTCCCCTCTCGGCTGCACCTGTGGCCCATGACTGTCACAGTCCCCAAACCTGGCCCATCAGAACCTCCAATGTGGAAAAGCATGTGTGTTGTCACAAGCAAGGTGATGCACAGGATGGTGGGGTTTCTACTCACAGTAGTCGCAGCAGTGGCCCTGCTTGGCTGGCAGTGAGACACCCAGCCTGGGGGCTGTCACTACGGTCATCAAAGTGGTCTGACTGAGACCAGGGTCACAGCCACCACTCACGTAAGAGCCCACTCACCGAGAAGAGGCCAGTGGGAGGTCAGGACTAATGAGACGTGTCCTGCTACCATTCCTCAATCATTCTCTTGACTCTGGGAAACTAAGGCCTGTGGAGAGGTGTGTGGGGCACGACTGGGGTGGGAGGGAGCAGGGAACCCAGGCAGGGAGGACCAGGGCTGTGGTGGTCCTGCTCCACGGCCACCAGTCCCCCACTCCAGCAGCCACACGGGAGCACAGGGCGCCCCCTGCCTCTAGGCCCAGACATCCAGGCCGTCTGTCTGCTCACTCCCAGCCCTGGAGAATTCTGGACCTGTCCAACCCATCCTGCCTCTACAGAAGGTGTCGGTGAGCGAGCCATTCACAGGCTAGCAGACCGCAAGCCTCAGTTTCCCCATCACTAGAGGGTGGCATGAGTGGGACAGCTGTAGTTCCCCCCCCCCCGCCCCCGGGCGGCTGGCAGGAGTCCCCTCTGTGGGCTGGGGCACTAGGACGAGTGCGGGGACAGCCGGGCCCCGGCTCCATGGCAGGCCTGCCCCCAACGCCGTCCGGGTACCCAGAGTGAGTGGAGCAGCAGGCGCACACCAGGCTCGGAGCGGTAACCGGAGCTGTTTCCTCACCAACCAGCTGTGAACTAATTACAAGAAGTTCTAACTAGTGGCGCTCCCTCTCCAAGCATATGTTCCCAATTAAGTCAAACTGCAGCTGATTTTAATCAATCTTCCTTGAAGCGGCCCAACTTGAAGCCTCTCGCAGAGGGAAGAGGGGCCAATGGGGGGCGTGCGCTTAGGAACGCCGGAGCCCCGTGGCCAGACTGACCCCGTGAGGCGGGGGGCTCACTGGGCAGTAGGGGGCGGACACCTGGGCCTCGGCCAGACACTTCTCAACCACTCTGCATGACCAGCACGGCCGTTCCCCTGGCCTTCACTCCTGTCTGTCCCGGGAGTCTGTGGCTCAGCCGGGCCGCAGCTCACAGGTGCTTGTCATGAGCCGACGAAGGGATGGCGTCTGGGTCAGTCGGACAGAATAGCCGCTGCCACAGCCAGAGTCCCAGCCCCCTGGAACGGCCGGCTTAGCCCCGAGTGCCAACCTCTGCCTGCTCACGGCACCACACAGCAGATCCGGGCTGGGGTAGCCCGTGAGGGGAGCGGACCAGGAGACCAGGAACAGAGTTCCCAGCTCAGTTCTGCCCCTTCTGCTGGGTGCCCTGGGCCGAATGACAGCCCCTCCCTGACTGGACGTTTCCTCATCAGGGAAACGGGGTAGTGCGACCTCCCACTGGCGATCATGGACACGGAGAAAGGTCTTCAGAGCACAGCGATGGTGCATGGCTGACCTTCCTGAGACAAGACCAGTCTCCATGCAGAGACAGCCCTCGTGGATCTGAGCTGCAAGCAGGAATATGGAGAGGCTATCACAGTCCCCCCTCCCTGCCTCTCAAGGTCAGCGACGGCACTGCTGCAGGAACAGCAGGCCTGGCTGTGGGACACCTGCCGGAACAGAGAAAGCAGGCATGTGTGACCATCTAGAAACTTCTACCACCCACTCCTCTGCATTTCAGCCCTGCCGCCCCCATCCCGGGGCTGCAGCCAAGACTCAGGGAGTCCCACCACGTCCACCCACATGCACCTGAGCCCCAGCATGACAGAGACCTGGCCCCCAAAGCCTGCCCCCACGGCTGGGCTGTGGTACCTGCTGAGTCCTGACTGGCTCCCAGGTGGGAGCCCAGCCCCTGGGCCAGGAGTAGCTCCAGAACTTGCTGCAAGGCCTCTGCCCCACCCGAGGGCCAGTCTGGTGTTCAAAGTATCTCCACCCAGGAAGACTCAAGACGGGAAGAGAACTGGACACCCCACCTCCCGCCATGCTGGCACTGGTGGTAAACGTCCATAAGCCATGGGGCTCACCTGCACTGCACCCCAGAGATCCTGCCAAGAGTCACAGCAGGCTCCCTGGAAGCCCAGAGGCAGGGAAAAAGGAAATGAAAGATTTCAGCAGGACTCCATGCACCCCAATCATGGCGGGGGGGCCTGGGCCACTGTCAGCCCCGCTGGCAGGCTGCACCCAACCGGACATGCAAGAGACACCCACCAAGCCTGCTCTGACAGGGACCAGCTGACAGGCAGCCAGGGCCGACCTGCCAACAGCCCAGCTCTCCCTTCTGAGGCCCGCGGCCCAATTAAACCGGCACAGCTCCTAGCGCTGACCGCTGCCAGCCGCGGCCCACGGCGCCGTGCCTCATCAGAGTTGTCACTGCTCCCGACTCCCAGCATCGGTAATAAAAAAGAGATTTGATTTGCCTCTAATAGGTGTCAAGATAAAATCAATGGCCTGTCCAAAATCTGGGTAACCACGAACTTGCAGGTTCCTCGCCATGGAACAATTCAGAGAGGAGGATAACAACGAAAACCAGAGAGAGAACCGAGTCAACGGCGGTGTGACTTCGCGGCTGCGGGAGGTGGGGACGGGCCTGGACACAGACCCCAACAGAGAAGGTCCCTGGGGGTTCTTAGCCACCACACGGGCCATAGGCTGTGGCTGGTGTAGCAGGGAGGGGAGAGGGGAAGAACACCGATGGAGCACAGGACTGTGGCCCTGGCATGGTGACATGTGGGCCAAAGGTAGCACCCCTCTCTGCTGGGCTCCGGGACACATGCTCTCAGCCATCGAGGGGTGCGTATGTCCTGGGAGGTCCCCGACTCGGCTTAGTCTGATGAACCAGAAGACAGGGCGTCTATGGGTGTGGGAAGCATGGACACTGACACGCAGGGAGAAGCCAGGAGAGCAGGGTGCACCCGGGGAGAACGCGGAGCGCTGGGAGAAGCCTCCACCTGTGGCCACCCGCCCACACGCACCTGCAGGGTGAACCGCTCGAGCTGCATTTCCAGCATCTTCTTGTCTTCTTCCAGACGACTGCGCTCCCCTTCCAGTTCCTCAATCTTCAACCTGCAAGAAGAGCCGGACCATGAGGACACAGTCCACAGCCCACACATCCGTTCCGACAGCCAGGGTTCCTCTGTGGGGCAGGGGGGTGGGGATCGGTTCTCGTACAGGCGGGGAGTGTGGCCCACGTGTCTGCTCTGACGGAGAGGGGAGGGTGCTACAGGGGATATTCACTGATCACAACTGGGGGTGGGGTGCAGGGGAAAATGAACCAGAGGCAGCACAGGTAGGAGCCTGCATGTGTCCTGCACCTGTCGGTCTGCTCACAGCAGGTGTGACCACATGTTGTAGAGGACACAGAACCACAGAGATGGCCTGAGGACAGGCGTGGGCTGGGGAGGGAAGCTAGACTGTGGGGAAGTGGGCTCAGTGCCGACACAGGCATGTGGCAGGCTTCAGCTCACTGTGAGAAACTCTTATTTTTGTCTTCATTTTTTTTAAGTTAATTTTTTGAAAGGCACTACATTCACGTGATTTACAAAGCAGAAAGCATGTCCAGGAAGCAGGGCCCGGCACGCACACAGGCTAAGGATCAGGGCCTTCCCCACCACTAGCCAGAATGGAAAACTCTCAATTCATGGATTATTCAGGAAGGTCTTGGCTCAGGAGCGAGAGATAATTATCTCCAGACTGAGAAGTGCTCCAGGATGGCCTAGCAAATCACACAAGATCTGAAAGGACCAAACTCTTTCCAAGAAACCTAATTGCATCTCTGAAAAAGCTCAAGAAGATTTATATGAATACAAAAACATTCAGAATCCAACAAGCCAAACTGCAGTGTCCGCCAACTAATCAAGGCCTAGCAGGCATTAAAAGAAGTAGGGAAATATGACCCATAATGAGGAGAACAATCAATCAATTGGAACCCACCGAGAACGGCAGACAGGAAGTAGCATCCAAGGACCGGAACCACTATTCCAAGTGTCGGGACACGGAAGCAACAGTCCGCTGTCCAGCAGCTCAGCGGCTGAGGAGCAAAGAACAAGATGACCCGATCCCTGGAGGGGAGGCCCCGGCGCCCAGGTGACAGACACCCTGGACAGGCTAACGACATAGTCAACGCAGCAGGAGACAGGTTCACACTCTTAAAGATTAAAGAAAGAAAACAACCCAACACACAAAACACCCTAAACAATCCCTAGTGAAATAGACAAGAAAAGGAATATTTAAGGCTGACAGGGCCGTCCCTGAGCTGTGGGGCCATCACGGAACCAACATCTGCATGAGCGGGGTCCCTAGAGGAAAGGACAGGGACAGAGAGAAGGACAAATGCTGCAAGAAAGCCCCACATTTTATGAAGAGTAAATACAGACCCAAGGAGCTCAACAAACCCCAAGCACAAGACACGTGAAGAAAAATAGCCCCAGTGCACATGTGAAACAGAAGAAAAATCTTCGAAATGCTGAAATAAGAAAACAATGCCAACCTAGAATTCGATTCCCAGTGAAAATATTCATAAACAAAAACAAGACAAAGCTGTTCTGAGGTGAACAAACCTGCAAGAACGTGTTGCCAGCAGACCCGCTCCGCAAGCTCGGTCGAGGGAAGCCCTCCTAGCAGCAGGATGGGGACACCGCAGGGACACGAGGGTCCATGCAAAGGAGCAAGGAGCAGTGGACAGCGTGACTATGGTGGCAAATATGTGGCTTTTGACTTCCTCTAAGGATGGCTAGCTTCTGTTTGCAGCTGGTACACAGCTGACAAACGCTATCACAGGACTTTCAGACATGTAACACAGTGACCCCATGACTAACGTCACCATCTGTCCCCACACAAAGTGGCTGCATGGTCAGGGGCTGCCTTCCCTGTGTTGTATGTCACACCCCGTGACTCACCTGTTTTATGACCACAGGTCTGTATCTTCCAATCCCCGCCACCCACTTTGCCCACCCCTCCCCTTTGGGTAGCCAGCAGTTTGTGCTCCTATCTGTGAGTCGTTTCTGTTTCACTTCATTTGATCACTCATTTTGTCTTTTAGATTTCACATGAGTGAAACAATACAGCGTCTGCCTTCTCTCACTTAGTTCACTGAGCATAACAGCCTCTAGGTCCATCCATGTTGTCACAAGTGGCAAAATCTCATTCTTTTTTTTTTATGGCTGAGTAATATTCTACTGTATGTATATACTGCATCTTCTAGCCAAGATACAAAAGCAAATTACTGCTTTTTGAGGCGACTGTTTCAACAACACTAATAAAATGTGTATTGGGGTTTGAGGTAGAATTATAAATAGAATGTGTGACACACACAGCACACAGGCTTGAGGGGAAAATCAGATACATGTAGTTACAAGGCTGCATCACTTGCAGGAAGACTGTGGTATGTGTAACCCCGAAAATAATCCCTAAAATAGCAAAGGGCAATGACTAGTAAGTGAAATAAAGGAAATAAAATGAAACAAAATATACCCAATGGATTAGAAAGAAAATAGGAAAATGGGGAATGCAGAGGAAGAGATGGGACAAATAGAAGATAGACCGAGGCGTACCAGTCGCCACAGGACACGTAAGCCTACATGCAGGCCGTCAAAGTGGATGGGACAGCAGACCCCAACCATGGGCTGCTTACAGGAGCACTCGTGATACAAAGAGGCACACCTCCGTAAGATACCAACGCGGAGAGGACAGCAGAGAAGGCTGAGGCACTGCTGGTGTCAAGGTGAATTCCAGAGCCAAGAATGGCACCCACAAGGCAAAGTCATAATGACAAAGGGGCCAACTGGCCAAGAGAACATTACCATCCTAAGTGTGCATACACTAATGACAGCGCTTCAATGGAGACGCGGCAAAACCTGATAGAAATGCGGGGAGAAACAGCCAGAACCTCAGTTACAGCCAGACATTTCATATCACTCTCTCAATCACTGAGAGAGCGAGAAGCAAAAAACCCAGAAGGAGAAAGTAGACATGAACAACATGATCAGCCAGCTTGACTCAAGTGTCCAGCAGGAGCCCTCTGACTAGTACAGCACAGGGAACAGTCTTCTTGGGTGGACACACAGGATTTACCAGCACAGACACAGGGTGGGCCATGCAAGGAGGCTCCATCAACGTGCTGAAAAGGATTTTTTAGTAATTCAAGTTACCTTTTGTGTCCCTAATGGAATTGAGCTACAGAAATCAACAGAAACCAAAGAAAGATAATTGGACAGCGTGATCCCAACAGCATCCAAGAACACAGAGCACAGGGAGATCATTCTGGAAAAACTGTCAGAGACCTGCCCTCTGATAACTACACAGGGGTCCGCAGAGCAGTGGGGAATCAGCATGAGCCCAAACACATGGGGTACCCGTGGCCGTGGCTGGAGGGCTGGCCTGATGAGATATCACTTCTCCCCACACCGTCAAGAGAACCCAAACCATCCCAGTCAAATCCCACACATTTCTCTGTACAAACAAGCTCATTCTAAAAGTCACATGGAAATGTATCAGGCCCAGAATGCTCAAAACAACAATGGGGAAAAGGTTGGGAGAGCGAACAACCTAATTTCAAGAACTGTCGAAAAGCCACAGTGACCACAATAGCCCTGGCCTGAAGTCAGAGTGAGGAAAAACAAGAGGCCCCAGAAATAAACACCTACACGTGGACAGTGTGTTCTGATACATTTTCAAAGGCAATCCAGCACAGAAAGGATGCTTGTTCTGTTGTTGTTGGTGTTGTTGTTTTAAGATTTATTTAACTATTTTAGAGAGAGTGAGAGAGAGCATGCATGCAAGCCAGAGGAGGGGCAGAGGGAGGGGAGGAATCTGCAGCAGACACCCCGCTGAGCACCGAGCCAGACATGAGGCTTGATCCCAGGACGCAGAGCTCACGACAGCCCAAAATCAAGAGTTAGACTCTTGTTCGACTGAGCCACCCCAGCGCCCTGAAACAATGTCTGTTTAACAAACAGTGCTGGAACAGCTGGGTATTCATTCAAAAACAAAACAAAACAAAACAAAAAAACAAACCTCAGATTCTATAATGTGTATAATATAAAAAAAATAACTCAAAATGGAAATATAAACCTCCACATAAGTTGAAAAATTATAAAATTCCCAAGAATATTCAGGAAAACATGTGAATCTGGGATAGGAGAAGTTTCCCAGCTACAATAGCCAAATCATCACAAATAAAAAGAAAAAACATGATACAGATTTCTTTCTAAAAGCCTCACGAAGCAGCAAAATGGCGAGCAGCAGAATGGGAGGAGACGCCTGCAAAGAAGGTGTGTGACAGAGGACCTGTGCGAGAATGGACAGAGAACACTCAGACTCGGCAAGGAGTAGACTGCCAGGGAAAAACGACACGAGTGGGGACACTGTGCCGAGCAAGACACCGATGGCGACCAGCAGAGACACTCCGCGCTATCGGTCATTTGCGATACAGAGTCCAAACCACAGGCAGAGGCCACCGTGCACCGGTTATGGTCACAGCGAGGAAGGCTGCGGGCCAGGTGCTGGCAAGGAGACCCTGGGAGGCCGTCTGCTGCCCGCGGGGATCCTGGGCGGTGCAGCCACTCTGCAGACAGGCAGATTCCCAAACCAGGGCAACACGCCACCGCCAGCCATGCCACACGTTGGCGGGTACCTGAGAGAAGAGAAAGTGCGTTTCCACACGAGGACGTCATTTAAAGCTGCTCTGTCGGAGATGAAGGCCAAAAGCCAGGGAAAGTGAACGGCTGGCCCCAAGGGCCCGCACGGACACACGGCGGCATGTCGAGCCGGCAACCACAAGGAACGCACTGCCGGTCTGTGCACACAGATCTCTCCGAACAGCAAGCACTGACACACAGGAGTGGACTCTGAGGGAGTCCATTCCTCTCCAACTTCAAGTGCCACACAGTCCGCTCCAGTGAACGCAGATGAGCAGCGGCCTGGGTCGGGGAGGAAGGGAGGGTCTCAGGCACTGGAGAGCAAACATCGGGTCACAGGAGTGTGGTGCCTGACAGCGGCGTGCGGGCACAAGTGTCTGCAAGAATGTCACACTACGCTCTGACCGCGTGCAGCTCACTGTCGCTTACATGGCTGATGTGCCCCACCTCCCTCCTGCGTAAGCCCGCTGCAGGGGCCCCCAGAGCTGGGGGCACTGGCCAGATCGCCGACATGCACCACCCTCACCGACAGGAACCGATGGGAACTGATGGGAACCGGGCTCTGGTGGTCGGGCTCCAGTGTTGCTGTCCTTCCCTGCTGGGTCACGGCTTCGCCGAGGGTTGTACAAGGAGGCATCCCCCAGAGCGGGGGCGGGGGGAAGTCCAGCACCCGAGGCCGCCTCAGAGAAGCCACCTTCCAGGAAGGACTCCTGCATCTTGGGCGCAGGCTGCGTGAGAAGGCCCGCTGGGCTGCTAGGCAGCAGGATGTTCCAGATTCTGAAGGCTGGTGAGCACGTGCCCTTGAGGGCTACATTCAAAGAAGCAGGCATGTGGCTGCAGGCGCGTCAGTGAGATGGCTTGCTCTCGTCCAGCCCACAGTTGGGAGGACAAGCTTACACCACTAACACTTGTTGACACATTTTAACATGGAGCACTTTCTCTCCCTGGTCCTCCTCTTCCAGCAAGCTGTCACCTTGCCGAGGGAGGGAGAAGGAGCCCACTCACAAGGATGCTTTGCCTTCAAGTGGTTCAAAGCAAGCAGCTGTGTGTGTTTCTAGAAACTGAGGACCCCCATGTTTTGTAGACGTGGAGGTGCTTTATAACCCAGACACCACCCCAGGTCACTGCTTGAGAAGTCTCAGCCAGCCACATGGGTGTGTGTGTCCAAGAATCAGCTAGGAGACAGCAGCTGCTTGCTGTTCTCACTGAACTATGAAACAGTGATGGTGTGGGGATGGAGTGCCAGGAGTGAGGCCCCAGAGTGGCCCGGAGAGGGGACAGCCAGTGGCAGTGGCCCACGATGCACCTGTCCAGGCTGAGCACCCACAGATCCCGCCTGCACACACTGCCTGTTGCCTCCTCCTCCCTGATGGGCCCTGACCGCCCGCTCACATCACCCCCGCGGCCTTCCCCATCCTGTGCATCACACGCCCACCCTGCGTTTCCAGCACAGAGCAAAGTGTCAGGCTCACACAGCCCTAGATGACCGTGTCCGCACACAACTGTCGGAATCCCGCAGAGGAGGCTGGAGCATGGAGAGGCCGACGGCCCAGGCTCTGGGGTCAGTCATACACAGAGCGGGGGTCTGGCCATGGACCAAATGTCTGTATCTCCCCAAATTCTTATGCTGAAGCCCTACCCACCATGAGATGGAATGTGAAGGTAACCACGGTTCACTGAGGTCATAAGGGTGGGACCCCGCGACGGGGTGACCCTCCCTGTCAGAGAGAGATCTGAGGGCTTAGGCACACTGTGCTCAGCTCTCTGTCCTGTTGTTGCAAGCCTCCTGCAAACCAAAATGTAATCCAAAATGAACAGTAGGCATGAAAGAAGGTTACGGGTATCACTCCAGACACGATACTCGTTTCTCACTTCCTTCCTCTATAGAACTGGGAAAATAATAGTCCATACTGGTTTCTTATCTTTTTTTTTTTTACAGCTTGTTTTAAGAATTAAATGAGTCAGTGCTTAGCACATAGTACGTGCTCATGCAAGAAAGAAACACGGAAAGAAGGAATGACAACAGGAGGAAGGGAGCGAGCCGAGGGGCTATGTTGACACTGGACATGGCACCAGCCGCCCGCTGGAAAGAGGCCACGACACAATGTGGAGGCACAGCATGGAGACCCCGTGGGCTGGGTACCAGAGGCGGAGGAAAGCAAACTGAGCAAGCATTTTGCAACAAGCAGATGCTGGCGGCAGAAAGGGCTACACGAGCCATGGACCAGGCAGGCCTAATGGATGTGGGAATAACGCACCACCCCCCCCCCTCCCCGGGACAACAGAGTCCTTCACAAGGACAGGAAAGCATTCTCCAAGACAGATCGTATTCCTGTGGCATTTAGCAAACCTTTACACATTTTTAAAACCAGAAATTGTACAAACTATATTCATAGACCATAACGGAATTAAACCAGAGATCGGTAACAGACAAGTAGCAGGAGAATCTCTAAATGTCTGAAAGTCTAACATCGCACATCTCAATGACACGTTGTTTGGAGAAGCGCCTGATGAGACTCTAAATTACGTTTGCGTGAATGCGACAAGAACACGACACAGCTCACTGCAGGACGCAGCTGAAGGGGAGCAGGGACACTTCCACTGGAAAACAAGATCTCAAATCAATAATCTAAGCCTCCACCTTAGAAACTAGACAGAAAGGGAAAAAAATCTACCCAGAACAAGCAGAAGGGAAGATATATAAAGAGCAGACATCAGTGAAACTGAAAACAGAAAAACAAAGAGAAAAATGCAAGAAACCAAACACTCGTTCTGTGAAGAGGCCAGTGACACAGCGAGCCTCCAGCAAGACTGGCAAAGAAAAGACAAAACAGAGGACACAAAGTTATCGTATCAGGAGCGAAAGGTCTCCCCCTCAGATCCTCCAAACCAACAGGAAAGGAGCCATGTACACAGCTGTGTGCACAGAACCTGCCAGTTCAGGTGGGATGCACCGATGTAGCAATCCAGCCGAATTCTCCCAAGATACAGCACACAGCCTGGGTAATTCCAGGACTAGAGGAGACGTTACACACGACAGAAACATCCAGGCTTAGTTGGTTTTACTGGGTGCAAACGGTTAGGGAAGAAACGATGCCAGTTCGACACCATCTCTTCCAGAAAACAAAGGAGAAGGGGATGCCTCCCAGCCCGTTTCACTGGGTCAGCATTATGCTGTACAAACCCAGACAGGCGCAGCCTGGAGAGCCACGGGCCGGCACCCCTCATGAATATGGACACAAAACTCATCAACAAGATGTGAGCAAGCCGAATCCAGCAATATGTGAGAAGGACAATACATTACAACCCAGAGGGCTCACCTCAGGGTGTCAGGCTGGTTCAATACTGAAAAATAAATCAACAGAATCTGCCCCATCGACAGTCTGAAGAAGGAACACCACATGATCATACCAATCAATTCAAGGGGAAAAAAAGGACCTGAAAAAAATTCAGTATTCATTCACGATAAGGAAGAGAAGGGAACTTCTACATGCTGACAAAAGGCACCTACGAAAAACCTAGAGTTCACCTCATTCTCAAGGGCTTCAGACTGAATGCCCTCCCCCAAGACCTAGAACACGACAAAGGTGTCCGCCTTCATCATCCCACTTCAGCATCGTGCAGACATCCCAACCAGCACAAACCACAAGGAGAGGAGACCAAAAGCATATCACTCGGCGAAGACCTCAGCTAATCAAATTAACAGAAGACAGAACATCCACGTAGAAAAGTCCAAAGAATTGGAACAAAAGAACCCTCATAAAACTGATGAGAACATGAAGTAAGGTTTCAGGATACAAAATGAATAACTACAAAATCAATCATTTCTAGGTAATAGCAATGTATGAGAGCAAACCAAAACAAAACGAACTTTAGAACTGACATGAAAAGACATACTTAGGTCCAAATCTAATAAAATTAGACATGAAAGCTAGGACATTACTTCTAATGTTTTTGGAAATAAAAAGGACTGCCCGATAAGACCACGGATGACTAGACACAGATTGGGTAAATGAGACTAATTCCTAGCAATTAATGAACTACTCAAGCTGACACAAGATAAAACAGAAATCTGAAGAAACCAGTAGCAAGGAAGGAGACAGAAGCAGGGATAAAACAGAGCCAAGAAAAGTGCGGAACCGCACAGCTGCATGGGTGGGCTGCATGGGTGGGCTCCGCCAAACATTCCCAAGGGAGGAAACATGATTCCTTCCCAAATTCTTCCAAAAAGTTAAAAAGGAGGGCATCCTTCCAAATTCATTCTACAAGCTCAGTGTTACGGTGGTACTCCGTCAGGCAGACACCATGAGAAAACCCCAGACCAATGACCCTTATTCAACAGAGAGGTAAGAATCCTCAACAACATACTAGCAGACGGAATTCAGCATCATATTGAAAGGATCATACACCACAACCAAGTGGGACTCGTGCCAGGAATGCAAGGTTGTCTCAAAATATGGACATCATTCAATGCAATACACCATATTAATAGAATAAAGAAAAACCTCACATGATCATCTCAACACACACAGGGAAGCCATCTGACATACCAGCAATACTCAACTACCTGCAGAGAGGGACTTCAACATGACAAAGGCCTATTTGAAAAAACCCACAGCTATTACCAACCTCAGCAGTACAAGATTGAAAGGTTTCCCTGTAGGATCAGAAACAGGACAAGGATGCCTGCTCTCACCACTTCCATTTGACATACTATTGGAAGTTCCAGCCAGAGCATTTAGGCAATAAAAAGAAATAAAACTTTCCACACTAGAAAGGAAAAAGTAAAACTGTATTTGCAGCTGCCATAATCTAGAAAACCCTAAAAAAATTCTGCAAAACCAACACACACCTGTTGGAGTTAATAAATGAATTCAGGAAACTGCAAGCTATAAAATCAATTATGGAAAATTCAGTTATATTTCTATATGCGAGTAATGAATAATATGAAAAGGAAATTAAGAAAATAATTCCATTTACAACAACATCAAAAAGAACAAAATACTTAGGAATTAACTTACTCATGGACATAAAAGTATGTATATTGAAAATTGATACATGTTATTAAAAGCAATGAAAGAAGGGGCACCTGGCTGGCTCAGTCAGAAGAGTATGTAACTCTTGATCTCAGGGTTGTCAGTTTGAGCCCCAGGTTGTATGTAGGGATTACTTAAAAATAAAATCTTAAAAAAAAAAAAAAAAAGAAGAAGAAGAAAGAAATGAAAGAAAACCGAAATAAATGGAAGGCATCCCATGTTCAGGGATAGGAAGACTTGAGTGTGGTTAAGACCTTGGAAGAGTCCAAATAATCTTGAGAAAGAAGAATGAAGCTGGGGGCGCCTGGGTGGCTCAGTGGGTTAAGCCGCTGCCTTCGGCTCAGGTCATGATCTCAGGGTCCTGGGATCGAGTCCCGCATCGGGCTCTCTGCTCAGCAGGGAGCCTGCTTCCCTGTCTCTCTCTCTGCCTGCCTCTCCGTCTACTTGTGATTTCTCTCTGTCAAATGAATAAATAAAATCTTTAAAAAAAAAAAAAAAAAAAAAAAGAATGAAGC
>NC_081567.1:1325562-1489022 GCF_022355385.1 Mustela nigripes
AAAAAAAAAAAAAAAAAAAAAAAGAATGAAGCTGGAAGACTCCTACACGCTGCCCTCAAAACTTACTAGAAGGCAATAGTCATCGGAGAGGAATGGGCTTTATGCAGATAACAATGAACAATGTGGATGAATGTCACTGAAGCCAAGTGAACAAAGCCAGTCTCAGAAGATGACATATTGTAGAACTCCACTCATCAGACATCATTGACAAACGTGGAGAAGGTGTCCGTGGTTGCCACCGGGTCAGTGGTGTGCAGGTAGGGAAGGCACAAGGGGGATTCTGAGGTGATGAGATTAGTTTGTTCTCTGACTAAGGGGATGAATAAAATTCATAGAATGGCACTCCTCACAAAAAAAGGTAATTTTACTATATAAATAATTTGTAAAAAGATTTTATTTATTTGTCAGAGTAACAGAGAAGGACAGAGAGAGAGCGAGAGAGAGCACAAGCAGGGGGAGTGACAGAGGCAGAGGGAGAAGCAGACTTTCCGCTGAGGAAGGAGCCTGATGTGGGGCTTGATCCCAGGACCCCGAGATCATGATCTGGGCTGAAGGCAAACGCTTAAATGACTGAGCCACCCAGATGCCCCTGTAATAATTTTTAAAGTAAAATATAAAAAAGCTGGTAATGTTCTATACTTTATCTGTACCTTAGTGTGATAGCAAACACATGTGTCCACATCTATCAAACATGTCTCCAGCACCAGGTGGGGGTGAAGGTAGGGAGTAATTTTATTGCTGACCTCCTTTCAAGATTTTTATTTATTTATTTGACAGACAAAGATCAAGAGTAGGCAGAGAGGCAGGCAGAGAGAGAGGGAGAGGCAGGAAGAGAAGGGGGTGAAGCAGGCTACCCACTGTGCAGAGAGCCCGACACGGGGCTCGATCCCAGGACCCTGAGATCATGACCTGAGCCAAAGGCAGAGGCTTAACCTACAGAGCCACCCAGGCACCCCTGCTGACCTTCTTTAGAACTGAAGGTGCATGGTGATAATAAAAGGAAAGCGGCTTTGTATTTGGTTTCATTATGTTTTAACCTTCTTCAAAAAGAACGCACCATCTTAGACCTGTGTCCAGGGGTACAATGGCACAACCTAGCCACTGGTACTCTGCCAGGCATAGCTCCCTGTTTTTTAGGGATGCATTTTTAGGGGCTGTATTCTTTTGTAGGTTCACTAGCCTCAGTAGAACACTACTTCCTAAAACCCTCTTTGGACAGTTGGTAGAGTTCTGTAGCCTAACGCGGAGAAGGCACAGGTACAGAGCCTGGCCCACGGAGAGGACTGAATCAACGCTAGCTGCTTTGACTGCAACGGTTACTGCCACTACCAGAGCAAGGACCTGTCATCACTCGCCAAAGTACGATGCATCAGAATTCTAGACACAGCCAGACTTCTGTGGTCCAAATACCATCGGGCTTCTGAGATCTAGAAAATATACTTGCACGTCCGTCAGAACATGGACCACAGCAAACGCACAGAGATGTTTATCGCAGCTTGCTCTGAATGGCTGAAAACTGGAAACAAACTCCAGAAGTGGATTAATTAACTCTGTTTGGTTATTTTATCCATTGATATTTATAAAGAGTCTGTAAAAACATGGGAAGAAACAGGGTTTGAATGCTGTGCTTCCCTGTTTATAAAACAGATGTGAATGGGAGGAATGCCATGACTCCAGGAGAGGTAGTGGTTCATCTACAGACTGAAGTGCAATCTCCCTGAAAATCTCACTAAAACAAGAGCAAAGGCTTCGCTTTTTATTTTTCCCTATACTTTGTACTCCCACGAGGACAAAGAAAACAAAGGAAGGGACAACATCAAAAGACCTTTAGAAGCCAGAAAGCAGATGGAGGAGTGGTAAATAACCCAAAAAGCTAAATCCGGGGCTGGCCGTGGAAAAGCCAAGAAAATTCTACAGTCTCAGGAACAGGCACTACCAGTAGTCACTTCTGGAAACAGGGTGAAGGTAGGGCTCAAACTGGAAGACTGTGTGGAGGTACTTTTTTTTAACTTTGTAGGAAATAATTACAGGAATTTGCAAAAAATGTACAAGGAGGCTCATGTGCTCTTCACTTAGCCTCCCTCTGTGGCAACAACGTGAAGCAAATACAGATCAATATCAAACCCAGGAAAGCAGACCCTGGGGCAGCCCCCAGAGGTTCCCACTTGCTGGCCCTCAGGAGATCCCACTGTACGTGCAGATCTGTGTAACCACCACAGTTAAGATGCAGAACTGGGTCAACATACAAGGCCGCTCATGCCATCCTCCTGGAGATACACGCACCCCTCACCCCCCAAACTCTGACAACCTCCTCTGTTTTCTGGAACAGACCGCTTAAAACTGATGTTAATTACCCTTCAAGTTCAGAATTCTTGACGGACACCATGTGGGCCTGGAAATATCTTTTGGGGAAGCATTTTAGTCATGAACTCGGTTGGTTAATGCTTGTAGGACTATGCAAATGATCTATTTCATGTTGGTTGAGGTTTGGGAATCTGTGGATTTTGAGGAATTGGTCCATTGCTCCTAAGATAATGCACTTGTAAGCCTAACCCTGTCCACAGAACTCTCGTTATACCCTTCAGATGGCTACGGGATCTAGGGACGCCCCCATCTCGTTCCTGGTACGGGTGACTGCCTTCTCTTTCCATGTGGGTCTGTTTTGCAAGGAGTTTATTAATTTTATTGCCCTTCTTTAAAGAATGTTTCATTTCAGTAATTTTTCTATTTTTTTTTTTTTTTGCTTTTGATTTCCTTATTGTTTGCTATGTATTCTTCGTTTCTGCTTGTTTGGGGCTGGAGGCTGGAATAGAAGTTTGGGAGCCTCCCCCTTCAAGGGCTACCCACTGCCTTGGTGCTGATGGAGCCGTGTCGCAGGGAAAGACCACTCAGTTGTGCTGACTTCTCCTTCGAGACTTCCTTTTTCACACACAGGCTATTTAGAGATGTGCTGTCTAATGTGCAAGTGGGAAGAGATGGTCCTGCTGTTTTCCTGTTCCTTCTAGTGTGAGGTTGGTATGGTCAGAGAGCGTGCTCTGTAACTGATTCTTCCAAGTGTGTCTTCTGACCCCGGACACGGTCAGTCTTACAGAATGCCCGGATGCCTGTGAAAGGGGGGTTCCAAGGAGCGTACCAGAAACGCTCTCCAGACCCTGTGGTTGGCGGTGATGCTGAGTTCCTCCGTGACTTCACGTGGTCCCTTTCAGTGGTCCTGCCATCCGAGCTGAGCAGAGACCTCGACTGTGCACGTGGATCTCTCTTCCTGCCATCAGTCCTACCGCTTCTCACTTCACATTCTGAAGTTCTGCTATTCGGCAGAAACACACTTGGGATTGTAGTGCCTTCTTGCTACACTGGCCTTCGTGTGATGCACCTTTATGTCCACGGCAACCTTCTTTGCTCTCAAGTACATTTTATCTGGTATTAGTTAATGCGGCCATGTAAACGATGCCCCATCTTCCACCCTGCTGAGAAGGCTGTGGCTGAAGGAAGCTTGGTCAACAGAATACAAGCGGTCCTGTGTCTTCACCCACCTGCTAAGCTCCATCTTGTAACAGTGTGCCTAGATCACTTCCATTAAAAGTAATCACTGATTTGCTTGTGCTTAAATCTGCCGTGGTGTTATCTGTTCTCTGACTATGCCTCTGTTTCTCGTTTTCTGCCCTCCTTGGATGCATTCAGGGTTCCTCTGTATTTTACTGACAGTGCAGAGTACAGTGCATGGTACAGCTGTCTCCGTGGTTGCCTCAGGCCCTCAAAGGTACACCTGTCGCTCAGCCGACGGCGTGACAGGACACGGCAGTCAGGAGCAGAAGCAGAGCTGCCCCCAGGGCCCGGCCCCCCATGTGCACGGAGCGCCAACGCCATGTGCCAGTCAGCAAGTCAGCGAACACAGGGGCGGAGGACAGCCCACGCCCCTGCCCTCCCCCCGTCCACGCATCTGTCCTCTTGTCCGGGACGCTCCCTTAGTCGCTGGGCATGGGCGGGTCCCTTGCTCACACTCTGGGGACGTCTGGCTTCTCTGCTGCCCCCTGAAGCACACTGTCCCCAGCTGGCAGCTGGTGTCCCTCAGAACATGAACGCCCCTGTGCGTTCCCTCAGCCTCCACAGCCCCCGAGGCCAGTGCTGCGCGGCTCCAAGTAGCGTCCCTGAATACTCCTAGGCTGCTTCTCTCAAGACTCTGTCTCTAATTTTTAGGTTAATTAGGATGTGCCATGTGAATTTCCGTGGTCGTACACGGTGTATGGTTCGCGCCCAGCTTCTTAAATCCACATGTTTACTCCCCTCACCAAATCTGAGGCATTTTCAGGCATTGTTCAGATACTTTTCCAGCTCTGGTCTTTCTCTTGCTCCTGGGGCTCCAATTAATGCACGTTTATCTCTGGGGCCCCGATCCCAGTGGCTCTGCTCCCATCTGTCAGCCTGTTTCCTCTGTCTGTCTGACTGATGCCATCTGTCTATCTGCCTCTGAGGTCCTGACTCTTGGCCCCAGCCCTCTCTGAGTCCACCCGTGAACTCTGCATTTCTGCTTGCTGGATTTTCCAGGTCAACAAAAATTTCTGTTGGGCTCTTCTCCTTCTTCTTCTTCTTCTTCTTTTTTTTTTTTAACTAATTTCTCCTTGGGGTGCCTGGGTGGCTCAGTCATTAAGTGCCTGCCTTCGGCTCAGGTCACAATCCCAGCGTCCTGGGATTGAGCCCCATGTTGGGCTCCCTGCTCAATGGGGAGCCTGACTCTCCTGCTGCCTGCCTCTCCCCCGCTTGTGTTCCCTCTCTCACTGCCTCTCTGTCAAATAAACAAACTAATTTCTCCTTCTTTGTTGAGGTTTACCATTTTTTCCTTTGTTTAAATAAGATTCCAGCGTTTTTATGATTGCTGCTCTACGGTCCTTGTCAGATAACTCTAACACCCACGTCACTGCTCTGCTGCCCACTGTCTTTTCTCATTCACGTTATGACAGCCTGGGTACGATACGAGACTTTTTACCACATCCTGCAACCAAGTTCCCTGCATCTGGCAGGCAGCCCTGGATAGATGCAGCGCCTGGTCCAGGAAGCGGGCGCATGTCCCACTCCCGTGGGCCATGTTCATGCGATGCTGGTAGAGGTGGACACTGCACACGGTGGGGTGTAAGCCAGGCTCCCCATGGGGTCCCAGGGACCCCGGGGACGGGAAAGCAAGGGCCACCTCATGGCTGCTACAGGGCAAAGCGCAGGCTTCCTGCTGGGCCTTCTGAGCCATGGGCAGTGGAGAGGGGGGAGGAGGCCCCCACTGTCTTGCTCCAGCTCTCAGATGCAGGGAAATCCAGATAGTGGGCTGCAGGAGGCCAGCTCACCTCGTTCTGCTGACACGTGCGGCGCTGCCCGCTCTGGGGCCTGGACAAGAAGACGGGTCACCACTGGCCCAGCAGACATGGGCCATGGGCACTGAGTGCCCCTGCTGGTTGTCGTGGGTGGGTGTGCTCAGGAAGGCTCTCCCTCAATCCCCCGATGGATGTGTGTCTGTGGTTCTTCCAGGTCAGAGCCTCTGCAGCTCCCAGTCCAGGGGCTCAGGCAGAGGCGCAGGGAGCTCACCACCACCCTGCTCAAGTCCCAGGGTCCCACGTGGGCCACCTTCGCTCCCCTTCCGGGTCTTGCCTGCCTGTGTGTCATGCTGGGTTTTGAGTCATAAGGTGAGGACGTGGGCAGGACAGGATGACTGACCAGAATGGGACTTGGAGATCTTCAGAAAAGCCAGCATCTCTGTTTCCCATCACCCTTTTCTCTCCCTGTCTTAGAAAAACACCACAGGTTTATTTTCTTGAGAGAGAAACAGCAGGTCTCTGGGCCGAGGAATACCAGATAAAGTGCAATGTCACCGCGGTGGCCAGGGGACTTCGGGAAGGTTTCCATAGTGATGCTGAGCTACCCCGTAGTCCTGTCCTCTCAGTTTCCAGGCGATGGTAGCACCTACGCCTCACAGACAGGACCAGTCCCAAGGCCCCTCCAGGCCCTACCTGCCCCATGAGCAGATGGCTGGGCCCACCGCACTCTGGAGGTCGGGGTGAACCAGACTGAGAGAACAGGTCCGGTTTACACCCACCACACTGACCTGAACATGGAAGCAGCCGAGACAGAACAGGCTGCCCAGAGAACGGAGAGCTACACTGCAGACACAGTGTGCTCGTGAAGCCACAAGGCGTCTTATGTATAAAAGAATCCTCAAGGAACAACCCAACAACAAGAAATTTTAGGAAACATCACTTTAGAAATACAGTAAGAACAGGCTGATAAATCTCAGAGAATCTTACAGAGAGTAGAATAAAAAGATAGAAAATAAAACCAAAAATCTTTTTAAAACACAGCACTAATTCAGGAAGTTCAACCCCCAGATGATTGTAGTCTCAGAAAGAACTAGAAAAACCGAAGAGAAAAAAACAATACAGAATAACCCACGAGAATCGGCAAGGACTGAGGGGGCAGGGCCACCAGAGGCCACTGAGTGCCCACAGAGCACATGAGCACAGGCCCGAGCGGGTATCCACAGCAGGTGGGAACAGGCTCCAAGGAGAAGACTCGGGCCCAGAGATGGCCATAGGTATACGCCTCCCCCGCTGCTGGCTGCACAGGTCAGCGCAGGGAGGCCCCATCACTCTGCAAGTGGCACCCGGCCCACGGGCAAGACCACCGGCTGTAGTCTGCAGAGCTGCGGGCTGGCAGAGGGGCCCGGGCCTGGTGGTCCGGCCACTGCTCACAGAGGTGCCTGCAGCCCAGGCGGTGGAGTCCTGCTGACCACCAGCTTCCTCTGTCCACCCTCCCGATGAAGCAGCCAATCGGCAGGGAGCGTGAGGCCACAGGGGGTCCAGGTGGCTGCCCTAGTCTCCCCAGCTGATCCTGAGAAACCTGGTGCTGGCCCAGAAGCTCATGGCCTGTGAGCACCAGGCCCGGAGGGCTGCCTCACCCTGGCAGCACCACCGTTACACTGGGACCACTCACAGAGGCCCGTGGCCCCAGGTCTATAGGAGAAGGCAGGGGCAGCAGGTCTGAAATGCAGGGAGGCTGGCTGTGCCCTCAAGGCCTGGGCTGTCCAGCAGTGCCCTCACCTCTGAGATCAACCAACCTTTCTGGAAGCTCAGGGGGCAGGGCCCGTGTCCTCTGGATAGTAGACTCGTGGGTGCACAGAAGACGGTGCTCGTCAAGGACTTTTTCAATGCAAGGTTTTTTTAAAAAAACAAATAAGAGTCTACCACCTGGTCTTCTGGAAAGGGCGTGGGTGGGACCATGGGGCACATCCCTTTGGCCCCCGAAGCAGGGGTCCCGGGGTAGTGGAGAGGGCCTGGAGCTGGGCCAAGAGCAGTGGGAGGGGCCAGCAGGTGTGAGAGAGCCATGCGCGATCCTAGAGCAACTGAAGTCCACCTGGCCACCGAAGGCACAGACACACTCGGGACTGCCAGTGCTGCCATGTGACAGCAGAGAGGGGAGCACCAGGATTTGTTCCTGGGAAAAGGTCCACAGGCTCCACCTGAATCTCTGCGCACATTCCCTAGTTTGCTGGTTCAAGAGCAACGTTCCGTGTGTGTGCACAACATCACGTGTGAACCACAGGGTGGACGGCGGGGAGAACCATGGGATCAACGGCGGGGTGAGTGGTGGAGTGATTGGCAGGGTGAACGGCAGGGTGAACCGTGGGGTGAAGGGCAGGGTGAGCGGCAGGCTCCACCCACACCATAGCAGTGGAGGGGCTGGCAGAGCCTCATAGCCACTGGTCCCGGGAAAGGGACGGGGTCGGGGGCTCCCCATGGCTGTGCTCAGTGGACCCCAGAGCTTGCCTGGCAGGTGTTCTCGCCACAGGGCTGAGGGGGAGCACACGATGTGTTGTTGTGCATGGCCCCAGCCTTCCCTCAAGCGGCCAGATACTCGGGAGGGCAATGAGCATGTGTCCCGGCAAGTGGTCCACACAATTGCCGACCCAGTTCCAATTAATTAGCCACAAAGGCTCGTCTCCCATGGTTGCTTTCACCAAACGAGATGGTGGAAACAGGCAGCTTTGATCTTGATGTACAAGATATCATTGATGAAGCCTTTTATTTAGATTTTTAAAATAAATATAAATGAATACACCCAAAGTGTGCCCGCCATGCAAATGTTGAGTGCAGCTGGCCCTGGTCGGCTAACAGCTAGCTGACCAGGGCCTGGAGAGCACCCCCGCATTCCTGGGGAGGGCGCGGTGGGAGGCAGGATCACTGTACCTGGCAGCTCAGGTCCCAAGCACCTGCTGCGTGGCCGGGGGTGAGGGCCCTAAGGCAGAGTGGGGATGCTATGTCTCATCCACATTCCCACACTGTAGGGGGCTCCCAGGGCAGTCCCCAGGGCCCCTCAGGATCAGTACCAAGCACACTGTCCTGGCCCAGCTCCTTGTGGGGCTCCCGTGGGGAAGCCTGTCCGCATCCCAGAACTTGGTTGTGCCCCAGGCATGCCCGGAGCCCCTCTGCCGCCCCTCCTCACCCACCTACTATCAGGACCCCCACAAACCCCACCCTCTGACTGCAACAACTGTGCTCATCTGTGGGCTGGGCCTGCTCCGGGAAGTCGGGTGTTAGAGAGTGTTTTCTGCATCTCTGCACACCAATGTTCCCACAAGTACTCAGCTGATGCTCGGCTGGGAGACAGCTGCCCCCCGGCCAAGCCCCTCTTCCAGGGCCCCACTCTGAGCAGCCAAGGGCGCTCTTACAGATGCGATAGCCCCTTGGTCCTCAAGGCTCTGTGGGCCCCACTGCTCCTGGGAATAAGGCCACAACTGCAGAGGGCCTCGCCTGGCCTGGCCCGGTCCCCAGCACGTTCTAGGTCCCTCTCCATCATGGAGTCCTTCCTCCCACGTGTGTCCTCACATGCTGCCACCTCCCCCTCTCATCCTAGGTCTCCAGCCGTGCTCAGCCCACCCCCGGAGCCTCCCAAGGCCAGCAGACTCCACAGACTCGGGTTTTCCCAGCCCGTCTGCCATGCTTCGGCAGCCCAATGCTACTGACCTGATTTTCCGGACATCCCTTCTCATCCCCCTTACACTGTAACATCCAGGAAGACAGACAACAGGTGCTCTTGCTTGCCCTGCCCCGTCCTCACGCTCAGCCCACGGGATGCCCACCACGCACACTTGCACCTGAGTAAGCCCGGGAAGAACAAACTGGTGAGTGCAGGACCACGGGGTCCCCAGGAACGGCTATTTATGACGCCAAGGTCCTGACACGAGAGCAGCTCTGGAACAACGGGAGAAACCTGGAACCTAGAAGGGGACCATCACCTGCACACACACTCCGCGGGGACGTCTACAGCCAGCACTCGGTCTTGCACCCAGTTCTCTCAGTCCTCACAGGAGGGCTGTCTGCCCAGCACAGACCGGGCCATAGTCCCAGGGAGGGGCACAGGGGCCAGCTCATGCCCTGACCCCAGCCACATCCCCAAGCAGCAGGGTCCTCATCCACGCTGTCTCCCTGACCTAGAAGAAGCTCCCAAGGACAGGATGCCGGGCGCCCTGTGCTGGCCTGTGTCAGGCGCTCAGAGCACCCCGAGCCCAGGTGGCTTGGCCTGCACTTGCTTTGCACAAAGAAATTCTGGGGGAACGCCGTCTACTTGCCCATCAGCCACTTTCCAGTGTCAAACTGAAACAGCAGGGCCAGCTTGGGGACCCAAGGGGAGCTGGGGAAGCTCCTTCAGAGTGCTATCTCAGTCTCCCTAAAAGCCTCCTCCTTCAGGACCTGCGACCACCCCCCCTTCCCAGGAAGCCGGCCGTACGCTCTGTGAGGATGGGGTTAGGGGGAACTAAGAAAGCCTCTGGGGGAGACAGCTGTGTGCAGCTGGCCAGACACACGGACGGAAGGTGGCCTGGCTGACACTCTTCTGAAGCAGGGCTGTCCATGCCCAAACCCGGACAACCCCCTACTGCCCCCACAGATGGCAGGACCCAGGACGGGCCTCAGTGCCGGGGGTCAGAGCCGAGTCTCCATGCGGAGGGCTCCAACTGCACAGAGTGTGATCCAGGAAGGCAGGCCCAGAGGCCGCGGGTGCTGACGTACCGGAGTGAGCTGGCCTCCTCCCTGGACAGCGGGAAGCTCTGCTCGGCAGCACTGGTCTGGGACTGCAGCATCTTCACCTCCATCTCCAGCTACAAGAGAGCACAGGCAGGTCAGGAGGAGTGGCTGCTGCAGCCCGCCCCATCCCCACGGGCCACAAGAACCCGAGATCCCGCACCCGGCTTCTGGGAGAGGGGGCGACACCAGAGGCAGAGCCACTGGGGGCAGAGTTGCCATTGTCTGGGCTCCCCTGTGTCCCAGGGGCCCTGGGCAGCCGGATCTCACAGCCTACAGCTCTCAGCACCCACCGCCAGGGCAGCAACAGACATACGCTCGTTCCGGGCCACACGGATGGGAAACATCAGAATGGGGGAAAGGGGTCACAGCAGCTGGAAAGAACACAGTCTGAGTTTACCAGTGCTTTGATGTGCTCTAATAGTCACGGTCTTTTTATTTATTTGCTGCTTTGAATTCCCTTGCAGAATGACAGTGACGCACAGGTCGCCTGGAAGGGAACGGGAATTTGAACTAACTAGGAGTGCTGGGGGACTGGGACAGATGCAGAGGCTGAAGAAGGAGCAGAGAGGGGGTTCCTGCCTGGTGGCCCAGGTTCACGGACAGGGGCAGTGGCAGAGGCCTTCACAGAAGCGAGCCTGCGAACTGCATACAGCCCCCAGAACTCCTGCTCCTCAAAAAGCATGCTCCTTCCCCAACCCCACCTCCTTGCTGGAGACGCTCGCGATGCCCAGGGCTATTTCTCAGGGCCCTGTCTGGCAGATGTGGCTCTGCATCCATTGATCTGGCCAGGGTCAGTCTGTCTGACCGCTGTACATCCAGCTCTCAGACCAGGAGAGATCCTTGGTAACCACCACGCAGCCAGAGAGGAAATCGCATAACCAGGATGGTCTGCTCTGGCCCAGACGGGGGTTTCAAGGCTCCTCTGTGGGAATTTGAACGTCCCAGAGTGGACAGCGGAAGGCAGGAAGAGGTGCCTTTGTCTTTTCACAGGGCTTTCCTGGAAAGTGCAGCCCCACGGCTGGTAGGCACACCACCAACAACACGGACCTGCCAGCCTTTGCCACTCCTCATCACACCAGACCCAGTCAATGGGGCAGATGTCTCCCAAGGGACTCTGACAAGCGGGGACTCATTAGAAATTACCTCAGCCAGTGCAAAAAGCAGCTCAGGGGCGAGCTGACAGGTGTCTCAAGCTCCAGGCCCCACAGAAGCATGGACAATGATGACAACAGTCCAGTGAGCACTGATGAGGGCAATGGACAGGGTCACAGGGCAGACATCCCTGCGGGTGGCCTGCACACAGCTCCCAGGCAGCCCCTTCCCACAGTGGCCTGTCCTGATGCCCCAAGGCTACTCGACACCCCCCACCCCAACTCTGCATGCCAAGGGACAGGTGACTTCAGGAAGAGACGTCCTCCCACGCCCACCCAAAGGTACAGGCTGGGAATGACGAGGCCAGTCCAGGTCTGTGGACCTGCCTCACTACCCTCTGGGCTGCACGACTGAAAACCCTGCCCCTTCCCCAGAGCGGCCCGAAAGCTCCCCAGCCTGCACCAGCAAGTAGACGACGCTGCTGTCCTGAGCCAGGAACCAGCAGGGTCTGTGGGAAGGGTGCGGACAGATCAGTGTGGCCCAAGGCTGGGGGACCAGAGAGCGTCTATATTATCTGCCTAACTGGGCCTGAATAAGCAGCCTTCTTCTCAATAATGTCCTTTCTGAATTGTTCCTGGAAAAGTCCTCCTGCAGCAGCTTATTGAGGAGTTCCTAGGCCCAAGGCTTCCAGTCTGCATGAAGTCCTGTTACCAATCATCTAGGTCCCAGGTGGGACCACCACACACGCGGGTGACTGCAATCCTGTTGGCTGTAGAGACCAAGCATGAGCAGGAGTGGCCTCCACGAAGTCCCCAGAGGAAAGGAGACAGAGTCCCCACACACACCCACCAGTGCCCACTGGCTGAGGTCCCCCTGCACAGACAGGCATAAAGAAACCATGCCGTGGCCCCACAACGCGGAACAAGGCCTGCTCACCTTCCCGGAGAAGTGGTGCCAACTGTGTCCGGAGCCCCTCCTGCCCCCCCCATCCCCACACACTTCCCCGCGCTGGTCAGGCTCCTCACTCCTTTCTGATGCCATCCAGACACTTATGCAGGGGCTAGTGGCCCAGGACAACTCTCCCGGGTGGACAAGAAAGCAGCAGAGTGCAGCTGGGCTTGTCCGTCTCCATCTCTCGAGCAGAGACTGCACATCCCACAGCGGCAAGTGCCCACACAGCAGACAGGTGGTCTCTCTGCAGGGATGTCCCAGTCCCAGCCCCAGTCTGCCACCCCACCTTCCGTGCAGCCTCGGGACCCAAGGTTCAAAGGTGGGACACAAAAGGTACACAGCCCAGAGGCCTCTGCAAAGCTCCGTGGTCACCCTGACGCAGCCCCCTGGCGCCGTCTGGCCATGCGGCTCCAGGAACAGCACAGGCACCTGCCAGCAAGCAAGACCCGGTACTTCCCCTCATTTCTCTCTTTATTCACTGTTAGGAAAATGCTAAGACAGCCTCACCTTGTCTTGTACTCTGGCTTTCTCACCTAATCTATCTGGGAGAGATTTCCAAACCAGTGTGGAGCGCACCTCCCGGTTCATGTCTGTGGCCCCGCAGAACCCCGCCATGCGGGCCTCCCGTCTCTCGCTGACCCGCCTCCACGGACAGAGGTTTCAGCCGCTTCCCATCCAACAGCATGGAATCCATGCCGCAGTAGGTGGCTCTTGGATGTGCTGGTCCCCTCGCAGGGTTCCTCCTGTGGCCGACCTACCGGCCCCGACGTCCCTGTAGGAGGACGTTGAGGAGCGATGGCCACCCGCTGACGTCCGACTCCACACTGTCAGTGAGTTTTGCATCTGCCTCTGATGTCCTCTTCCTCTGCCCTTCTATCCACAACAATTCCAGGGTACTTTCACTCCCCGCCCCAGCCCTCCCCTCAACCAAATCAACAAAACAAAAAAACCAACCTTTGTAGGAAACTCTGGGGTTGTGGTAGATGCACAGACCAGGAAGTCAGCACATGAGGGGGTGCCGTCAGCCCCACGCACCCCACACTGGGAGCGGGCCTGGGGCTTGTGTGTGCCCTGCGGTGTTGCTGTTGTACGTGGTGCATTTTCTTACCTAGCTCATGTCTGGATGTGCGGGTCTGAGAAGCCCTGCGCGGTAACCCTGTCTCCAGCCTCATGACCGCGGGCTGCTGAGGCCGTCTCAGTGGGCAAGTCCGGCACACGGTCACGTCCGAGGTGCAAGCAGCAGCCTCCCTCTGCCAGCCCAAGTCTGCACCTGGGCGCCCGGAACCCTGGGCATCCTGCGCCTGTCTGAGGCAGCCCTGGAGCGGAAGCCCGTATCTTCCTCCACAGCATGTCAGTTCGAGGTTGAAATAGACACACTCTATCATGTCGAGAAATTATCCATATGTTCACGTTTTATTAAGACGAATGTTGGGTTTAAATTCCTTTACGACAAATATGGAGCACTTGCCCTAAAAAAAAAGCTGGCAGCTCAGCGCCGGGGATGGGGGGAATTGTGGGGCCCGCCCTGGGCC
This sequence comes from Mustela nigripes, assembly GCF_022355385.1. Classification (NCBI taxonomy): domain Eukaryota; kingdom Metazoa; phylum Chordata; class Mammalia; order Carnivora; family Mustelidae; genus Mustela; species Mustela nigripes. The sequence continues at coordinate 1,339,199 of NC_081567.1, forward strand.
TGCTGGCTCCCTGCCTGACCCTTGGGCCTGGCGCTCAGGGTGGCGTCCACAGCCTGGGCCCCCGCGGACATGATGGCCAGGCAGTACAACTGTTGCTCACCTCTCAAGAGCCTCCCTCACCATGCTCGGTCAGCATGCGTGGCATACATGGGGTCTGTGCTCTGTCAGCCCCACAGAATCTCCCCCAAACCACCTCAACCGAGGTGACTGTTTTCTGTTACCTCTCCCTGGGGGAGGGCAGAGCAGCCAATTTGCAGACTGTGTATTCAGTCTCCTTAACATTTCAGTCGCGCCCAGAGTCAGTACTGCTGTAGTACTTCCATCTATTCTTTTTAGACTGACTTCCATGTTTGCTCTGTCTCCGCAACCCTCGAGGTGCAGCTCAAACATGGTCGAGTGCAGGAGCCACAGCCGGCTCTGTGGGGGCACCTGCAGGGCACCTCTGAGCAGGACCAGGGGGCCGGGCACCAGGAGGACTCCCACACGCCCTCCCTGCCAGAAACTAATTATCCTCAGTCCTCATGTGTGTGGGGGGTGCGTCTGCTCATTTTTCACTGGGACTGTGAATGATTCATGCATTTAACTAACTTTATTTTGGGGCACAAGCACTTGGATTTATTATTTCCACTACTTTTCGCGTTTCTTATTAACTTCTGCTTTGATCTTCATGAATTCCTAGTTTTTGCTTTACTAGCGCTTATTTTGTTTTCCTTTCCTAAGTTCTTGATCGGGGTCTTTAATCTATCTCTATTCACGCTTTCCTGCTCAATAATATAAATATTTAATTCGCGATTTTTCTTCTCAAGCCTGCTCTGCTTCCCACAGGCTCTGAAACGTGTTTTCTGGATTCTGTGCACTTCCGACCCAAGAAATGCTGAAGACAGAGGCTTGGGTTCTGTTTCATTTTTGTTTTGTTTTGTTCATAATCTCAAATTCATCATGTCGTGAGCAGGTGCGTGTCTGCATTAGTTCTGCCTGTTTGAGCTCAGGAAAGTTTTCCATATCATCAATATACAGTGAATTCTGGCGAACGTTTCCCATGAGTGCTTTATAAACAGCATTCTTTAGTTTTGGGGCTGAGGGCTTTATCTAAAACAGACTGTACCTTCCATCACTACTCTTGGTCCATTCGAAATACCAGGTCTCACAAAGTCAAACTCTCCCCTGATGTCCTCGAGGACTTCCCTGAATCTCTCCCCATTTCTGCTCTTTCTGAACATCGATGATGTATCATCATCTTGTTTACTTTTTTGTGTGGAACGAGTCTGTATCTCTCTGTTCTAGTGGTTGCTTTTGTAACTCTTCCTTTGACATAATATCTACACTCTTCTGTTTTTGACAGTCCCTGTTCGCCTCCTGCAACGGAAGTGTGACCCTTCTCACTGCTCACTTTCAACAGTTAAAAGTGCTCTCACTAAACGACATTAATTTCAAATGCTTTAACCTTCAGCTACCATGGTGGGAACACTATCACTACCATGACCGCTCCTGTCTGCTCCCTTCCAGAGAATTTCCATGAAACACATGAACTCCGTGTTTACAGAACCCACAGCAATTGCCTGGCCCTATTTCCTGACCTCCCTATGCTGGTCTCAGTCTTCCAGGCCTGTGGGTTCAGCTGTGGCCGCCGCTCCTTGTAGACACGCACCCCGGCCCTCAGGCCTGCCAGCTCCAGCTAAGACTCTGTTTCGGCCCCACAGACACTCCCGGATTCCTGCAAAATGTTCACAATTTTCGCCTGCTCAAGGTCGGGTTGTTAATTTTTTCTGTGAAATTTTTTTTCTGTTATTGCTTTTCTACAAAACGTTTGGGTTTTACAAAACTGTGTGATGTTGCCTTTATTACTCATTGGTGAAGGTGATTTTCATTCAATCCAGCTTTGTGCAAAAGGGCCACACTGCAGAAAGGAAAGGGTGCCTTCTCTTCTTCCCAATCTGACCAGGTGGCTCCAAGTCCCATGCACCCTCCCGACTTCTCTCTCAAGAGGGGAAGCCAAAAGCTCTCATCTCCATCTCCCACTGCGGCCGTGCCCTGGCGGCGGAGCTGGTCCACGGGGCTGCTCCTTCCAGAAGCGTTCTCTCTGAGTAGCTTCACTGCGGGGCTCCGTCTCCCACGCCCCGCCACCACCTCCGCTGTGAGCCAGCTCCCTCCCGTTAGGGGCTTGGGTTTTAGCTGAAGTTCTGTTTGGCCCAAATTTAGGTTTGCCTTTTTTGGCTTTTATTCTTCTCGGTACTTTTGGACAATTTCCAGGAAAGGAGGAAGAACTGCTGACTTATGCCACAGTGTTTGAGGCCAAACAGGCCCTTTTCACTTGTAAGCTTGACTCCTAACTAATAGGCTTTCCACTTCACCCTCTCCCACCCTGCCGGGGCCCAACACGACAGAACTCCGAGGGCTACAGGCCACATGTGCTAAGGCCCACGAGGAACTGCCTCAGCCCTGGGAAAGCCTGCCCCGCCCTAGCTCCCCATCCCGGGATGGTGGCCGGCACACAAGACACACGGTATCTGTCTGCCAGTCAGTCCCCTGCTACCATCCACACCAACCTCAAAGGCTACCCTCCCCACCAGTCCTCCCGAGAGGGGAGTGCCGGCCCCTATGCGCTGCTGAGCCATTCACTTCCAGTGTGTGACTCTCCTTTCTCACCGGCCCGGGAACCCCTGAAGGTGGACACACTGCCGTCACCTCTTTACCTGATTCCTAGCTCAGCCAGAGTGCAGGAGGCAGGCCAGGCCAACGGGAAGGGGCCCAGGGCACATGGCTGACCAGTACACGCCCAGGCTTGGCGTGTCCCTTGTGTGCGTGGTCCAGAGCAGCGCAGCCGTGGGAACGTGGACGGGCCAGGCCCCACCAGGACAACACAGGGCAGGGGGTGGATCCTAGGTAAAGACGCAAGGAAGCATGCCATCCAGGAGGGAGAGAGACCCAGAACTTCTTTACCCACCAGACACCCAATTTCAGAAACTACTTAAACGCATCGGCATTTAAAAGGAAGGAAACCAGTTGGGTTTGAAAGGGGCATGGGAGGAGAGATGTGAGCCTCTCTCCCGGTCCCCTCTTCTGGGGGGTTCATGCTACACTGTGCAGGAGCCCTTGGGCTTGTTCACATACAGGCTGAACCTCAATGTTCTTATCTGTAAAGTGGGGACAGAACCTCCTATTCCTGAAGTCTGAGCAGGAAGCGAGAAGACCGGGAGGAAAGTGCCCATTCTAGGGCCTGGCACACGCCAGAGCTGGAGTCCCGTTCCCATGGTGCCACATGGCCACTCCTCTGAAGGGCGCCCAGTGCCTATCCTCAGCACCTCCCTCCTCCACCCTCAGGCCCGGCCCTGGCTCGCTCGGAGGCACAGGAGAAGCCACGCTGCTAGGAGTTGGCACTGGAAGAAGTGAAAATTGGAAATGCATTAATATTGCCGTCTGCAACTACCTATTTCATACTTGACTGAGAAAAATCTGTATCTGGAGTTGGTTTAGAAAAAAAAAGAACAGAGGACTAATTGGATTGCATCTTCTGAGAGACTTGCTAAATGACAAAACCACGAGGGCTGCTCTGAGAATCATTCCAGGACCACGGCCAGCTCCCAGGTCAGCTCGGAAGGGAGGACCCTCAGAGGGGCTGTCTGTAGACACAACACATGGACCGAGGCAGCATGAGTGATAAGGCTCAGCTCAATAAGCCAGGCACAGCCTGGATGAGGTCCTGGGCTCACAACGGCCCACGGGAGCCCCTCCGCAAAGCTCCCTGCTTCATCTCCACATGTGTGACCCAGAGAGACGCTGCTCTGCCTTTCCAACCTCTGAAGTTAATACGCAAATTTATATTCCTTTCTTGGGCTCACTCTCAAATTAACAGGCATAATTACCAGCAGCGCCTGCTCCAAACGACTCTAACGCCCAGGGAACCCGGCTACTGGCAGACTGTGCTCACAAACGGGGGGTGCCCCTGGGGAAGTCAGATGTGCCAGCCCCGCCCACGGCCCCCCTGGAGGCTGCTGCTTCTCGCTGCCTAGCCAAGCACGCTGAGGCCAAAGAGGTCAACCTTCCTCCAAAGCCAAGGTGGTCTGACATCCCCGCCACTTTCATGTCAAACCCGAAGCCGAACACGCATGGGGACCAGGGAGGCAGCCCTGCAGAGGGTCAGGCACCAGTTGCCCTGGGCCTGGCCAAAGGACCCTCTACCCCCAGCCTCCCTGGCTCCAACGATGAGGGAAACAGAGGCTACCACTCACCCTGATGCCAAGGCCATGAACTGCCCAAGACTTGACGGCTCCCCTCTGAGGCTGCCCGAGGAGGAAGTCAAGCAGCGCAGAACCTCCCAGCCTGCACACAAGATTCTGGGGACACCAGCAGCCTCCAGCACAAAGGCCTACTGGGTGGGAAGACGGCTGAGCATTACCATCTTGCCTTCTTTCCAGAACCTCACTTCACACCACGTGCACACACCACTAACTCAAACAGTACGGAACCACTAAAAATACCCATTTATTGGCTCAGAGCCCAGGCCAGCATCCACCAAAGGACAGGCCACCCAGTCGAGCCTTTATTTGCAACGGCCAACCGCAGCCAGCGGTTCACACACAGCACGTGCCCCAACCACAGGTCCTTACTGTCCCTCTGGCTTTCTGCCCCAGGAATGCTGAGTTCTGGAGAGGCTGCTCCCACCAGGTCCTACACCGACCTCCAGGTCCTCACAGGGGCCAGAGCATGAACCTGGTCCTCACCCTATTGCTGAATGAATTCGGGGTTGCCTGGAACTCTCAGTCCTGACTCCAGACCACAGGGAAGGCACTGGTTCAATGGGCCCCCAGGAAAGTCTCGCACTTCTTGGGCAGACATGCGCAGACAGCGAAGAGCACCAGGAAATGCTGCCCTTGGGACTTCTGCCAGCCAACCCACAGCCAGGATCTGTGGGCCTGGGGTCCCTGGACACTTCCCACATGCCTCCCAGGGGGCTGTGCCTCCTCAGGGGCCCCGGTGCCCACACATCAGGGCATCTTTGCAAACACCTGCAAAGGGGCGAGAGCCCTGGCTAGGCCCTAACTCTCCACCTCTGGCAGGAAGGTCGCAGTACGACATCTGATACTGAACATTAGCCAAGTCTACGCAGGCAGAAAGATGTGCCTGCTGAGAAACCACACTGTCACCTCGGACACAGCTGGACACAGACATGCGCAGCTTCAAGGACAAGGACTGTCCTGGGTGGAAAAGAGATGCGGGAATAGTGGGGGCAAAGGCACAGAAGCATGGAGAACATGGACACATGAGCGATCAACCACTGAGATCCTCACATTGGGGACCCCACTCGCTCAAGTCAGGGAGGCAAGCACCAGCTGGAGCCACCCCAGACATCCATGTGGACCCTGTGTGGTCAGAACTCCAGACCACCAACCGGCCGCCAATTCCCATCTGTCTGACGTGGGAAGAAGGGGAGCAGCAGGGTGAGAGTGTGGTGTGCACGGGACAGGAGGACACAGGACAGGACAAGGTCTATGGAGTAGGTCACGGCTCAGGAGGCCCCACCACTTCTCAAAGTTACTACTCGTCCTCCCATCAGTCTGCAGAGATTAATGGAATATTCATACACAAGTGAAAATCCCCTCTACAAGCCGGAGATTAATACAACAAAGGCTGGCTGGCCTCCCAAAAGGGATCAGAAACCCAAAGATTCCACACCAGGACTCACTTCCCAAGCCCTCTGAGGGCAGATCTGCTTGGGGTGCCCCAGGCAGAGCTCCCACCAGTACTCCCGTCTCCACCCTGGTGGGGACGCTGGGCGGAGTCCATGGGATACTCAGCACCCGAAGCCAGGATGGGAACTGGGGCCACAGACTACAGACTGAGGTCCCATCCACACAGCCACAGGGGCGGGAAGGAGCCCTGACCAGGCCAGGGAACAGGCCTAAGTTGACCCTAGCCCCGGACAATCGGGCAAAGGCCCTGGTATCAGGAAGTACTCAGTACATCAAGTGTGATTTTCTGCAAATCTGTGTTCACAGAAGACTCTGAATCAATGACATACGCCCTGGCACCTTCTGGAAAAAATGCCCAGTGCTCTTAAGTGAGGCCAGGTGTACAACAAGCTAGAGGGAAGAGCTGGGCCAGAGGCTTCTACCGTCAGCGCCGTCTCTGGAAGACTGGAAGGCTGGAAAGCATGAGGCAGGCCTGCTGGCTGTCCCAGCCTGCTATCCCTGCTGAGGAGGCAGAGTGAGGAGCACGGGGTGACAGTGGCAGCCAGACTCCATGGAGCAGGGCGCCATGCAGGGTCCCCCACAAGTACACGGCACAACCCTGATAGGCAGATGCAGGACAGGAAAAACCTCCGGACTGAAGACTAAACCAGGAGAAGGGATGAGAGGGAAGAGCACCTGTTCCGTCCAGCCAGACTCCAAAGCCCCTCACTCATGGGGCACCCAGCAGAGCACCCCAGAAGGCCGAGGCGCAGGCCTGGTGATAATTGGCCCCAGAACTAGCGCTGACCCAGAGCACCCCAGAATGTCATCAAGATGCCACCCGGCAGATTGGACCACTTCTAAGGAGCCTTGCTGCCTCCCTGAACAAAGCTCACATGGGTCTCTGGCATCCACCCAATGCAGGTGTTAGAATGAGCACAGAATGACTTTGAAACAGTCCACATAACTGAATGCTATACTTTCAAACATCAAATAGAGACACACAGGGAAAAAGGAAGACCGAGGCAAACTTTGTAGAAACGTAAACAGCAACACTGAAAATAAAAATGCACAGATCACTGTGCTGGAAGATTAGGTCAGAGAGGCTGGAAACACAGCCACAGGAACGATACACAATGAGACAGAGAGTGGGACAATTTTCAGAAAGGAGAAGAGCACATGTGGCCTGGGGCACTAGTCCCAACACCCCCAACTGTGGGTAACTAGACACTCACAAAGGATGAGGACAGTAAGTCCATGGAGCTCAGAAGCGCAGAAAACCCAAACACAGGTGACACAGCAAAGTGCAGCAAGGCACACCATAATCAAACCACTCCCCTCAGGGATGAAGAAACCACTGGAAAGTAGAGAGAACAGGTGAGTTACATGAGAAGGTCGACAGAAACAAGGCAAGTCCAAGTCAATGAAAAAACCCCTCCATGGAAAAGAAAAATCATGGCAACCGAGAAGTGAAGCTGAACAAACTGTCAAACATTAGCTAGACTGACGGAGGGAGAGATAAGGGCCCATCTGCCAATGGCATAAAAGGGAGCAGAGTCACTGCTGCTGACCTTAGCAAGTAAGAAGGATGTTCAGAGTGTCCTGGAGCAGCTGTCCACCAACAGGCCACCTGGACAAGTCAGACCAACTCCTGGAAATGCACAAACACCAAAACTGACTCTAGAAGAAGTAGAAAATCTAAACAGACCCATGACAAGTAAGGAAGCTCAATGAGTACCAAAGACATGCCCAGGACCAGATGGCTTCACTGGAGAATGCTACCAATCATGTAAGAAAATTAGCACAGAATTTCCAAATTCTTCCAAGCAGTTAAAGAGGAGGAATGCTTCTCAGTGAGGGCAGTGTTTTATAGTGAGGGCAGCATAACCCCAAAACTACACCCAGAGAAGGCACCACATGAAAAGGAAACTAAGACCAAGAGCCCTTAGGAACCCAGGCATATAAAACCTCAACAAACCAGCAGCTAGCCCCACTGGTGGCACCTGAAAGGTTCACACACCATGACCAAGTGGGCTTTCTACCACGAATGCAAGAATGGCTCGACATACAAAAACCAATTAATGCACTGTACCACGTTAACAGAACGAAGGGGAAAAAAACTATCATCACAACTGAGGCAGAAAAAGCACTTGACAAAAATCCAACACCCTTTCATTATAAAATATTCAATCAAGTAGGAGTAGAAGGGAACTTCCCCAAGCCAATAAAGGGCATTCACTGACACCCACGGCTCACATCATCCTCTGTGGGAAAGGACGCACAGCTTCCCCCTAAGATCAAGAACAAAACAAGGATGCCTACTTCCAGCACTGCTATTCGACATGGCACTGGAGTTCCAGTGGGAGCCATTAGGCAAGAACAAGAAACAAAAGACCTCCAATTGGAAAGGAAGCAGTAAAGCTATCTCTACTCACAGATGACATGATCTCATAAATTGAAAATCCTACAGAATTCACAAAAACTGCTGGAGTTAAAAGAATTTGGCAAAGCGGCAGGAAACAAGACCAACACACAAACATTGGCAGCTTGTCTGAATACCAGCAGTGAACAATCAACAAAGAAACCAATTCCATTCACAAGAGCATCAAAGAGAATAAAAAACTTGTAAGTGTAACCAAGGAGGGAGTACATACACACTGAAAACTATAAAACACTGCTAAAACAGAAGAGAGTAAGCCTGAATAAATAGGAAGACATTCTGTGTTCATGGGTTGAAAGACTTAATGTGGTCCAAGACAGCAATCTTCCTCAAAGTGATCCGTAGATTCAATGCAACTCCTGTCAAAATCCTCAGTGTTTTTTGCATAAATGGGGAAACTGATACCAAAATTGATATGGAATTACAAAGACCCCAACAGCCAAGATCAATTTGAAAAAGTAGAAAGTTGGAAGATTCACATTTACTACTTTCAAAACTTACCACAGTGTGATTGATAGTAACCAAAACAGCACGGTGTTGATGAAGGGCCGACACACATACCAAGGGACCCAAACGGAAATTCAGAAATAAAGCCAAGCATCTACGGTCAAATGATCATCAACAAGGGTACTGACACTTTCTGTAGGGAGACAACAGCCCTTGAACAGATGCTGCCGTGACCACTGGATGTCCACAGGCAAAAGAAGGAAGGTGGACCCCTACCTCACACCATCAGAACTATTAAAACCTAAGTGTAAGAGCTAAAACCACAAAACTCCTAGAAGGAAACACAGGAGTAAAACTTTTACGACCCTGGATGTGGTAACAATTTCTTAGATATGACACCAAAAACACCAAATGACAAAATTTTAAAAAAAGACAAAATGTACAAAAGGCAAAACCATGTGCACACCAAAAGACATTCTCTAGAGGAAACAACCCACAAATTACTTATCTGATGAGGACCCAGTATCTATAATTTATGAAGAACCCCTAGAGAAGTCTTACAACTCAATAAAAAGATTTTAAAAACTCAAAAATGGATAAAGGATCTGAAAGCACATTTCTCCAAAGAAAATATACAAATGGCCAACAGGTATGTGAGGAAATGCTCCATCCACATCACTAGCCATCAGGAAAACGCAAACCAAAACTACAGCGACATGCACCTCATACCCACCAGGACAGTGACAAGCGTTCCTGCCCCCTCTCTCATTCCTGATGCTAGTAATCTGTGTCTTCTCTCCCTTTCTTCCCGTAGTCCGGCTGCAGAGCCCCCACAGTGGAGTCTTATATACAGAACTCACCTCCAAGTGTGAGACCCAGAGGGTGGGGGACAGATGAACACTTTCAGGTGGAGCTCTCTGGGGTCTGGACCCTGAGCAGAAGCAGATGAGAGCGGAGTGCCAGAGCGGCCCAAGCGCCGGGCATAGACCTCCACGGCAGCATACCAGGGTCAGCGTGGACCAGCCTCTGACTTGCCTGTTTCCTCTGGTGACAAAGTCCCTCCCTCCTTGCAAGGAGGCCTGGCCTGCCAGGCTCACTCACAGCTCCAAAGCATCATTAAACTTTAATACTAATGGTACTCAAGGCTGGCTCGCTAGTACAGTATAACCTTTAAATAGAGACTGTGTATTTCAGTTTAATTTGGGAGGATACACAGTTTGATCCCAAGGGCCTTACCCGGTTTCATGAGGCCACAACCAACAGGAGATGCCTCTCCCTTGACACGATCCAAAGGAACCCAGCGCTGGGGAGCGCCAGAGGAAGGATGATCGAACCCCTTATCTGTTCCATCAGTTGCTCCCAGGACACACAAGGGCCCCCCTGGGCCAAGGACCATAGGTGGTACTGACGGAGCCAAGGCCTGCTGCGTCTCAGGATTCAAACCGGGCTTCTCCCCAGAGCCTAGTCAGGGTGACTCAGATGTCCCAGAAAAGAGACAACACTGAGGTCAGAGTGGGAATCCTGGTCAAAGGTCATTTTTCTGCTCAACTCTGGCCCATCATGCATCCAGAAAGGTCCCTGTGGTGGCTGCTGCTTCCTGGGGAGGGGCGAGGGGGCCGAAACAGAATGCCCTCATCATGTTCCATCCCTTCCAGAGGGACACACCTGATATGACAGGCCAGAGGCCACAGGCAGTCTCCAGAGGCTCTCCTGGGCATTTCCTCATGAGCACAGCTGGTCACCCAGGCTGGTACATGCCTGCCTACACCTCAGACAAAGCAGCCAAGGTGGAGAGCACGTGCAAGCACAGTGCCCACCCTCCAGGAGCTGCCCCCCACACTGGCATACCTGATAAGAAAGAGGACCCAGCGGGCAGGCTGGACAGCGCCCCAGGGGCCATTCCTCTCAGGGCCAGAGACACTGGCCAGGGCAGGCTGGCAGCAGGTGACAGGAACATGGTGAGAGAAGACAGAAAGGCCCCAGAGAACAACTTGGAGAAACCCAGTGTTTCAGCTGGAAAAAACAACCAGAAACGAAGACAAACACTGTCCAGATCAAGAGGCAGCACAGGCAGCTCACGTCCACCTGTGTCCCTAGAGAAGGTTCTGCTGCCCCAGGCCCAGCTCCACAGAGGGAGACACCTATCCCCAGGAACATGTAGAAGGAGGCATCCAGGTGCTGCTAGAGGGTTCCAGTGAGGCTGCCCCCTGCAGGAGAGTGGCTGTTAACACCAGGAGCGAGACTGTCAGAAAGTCCAGGAAAACCCCATGAGAATGGAAACCCCCTCTCCAGAAAATGTGGCACAGCTCTGAGGACTCTGGGCCCTTCATGTCTCCACAGGTGATGTCATGGATGCTGCTGAATGCCCCAGCTTAGCTCTTCCTCAGGGAGCTCACGTAGGGGCACCAGGACACCCACGTTCCCACGCTTCCCAATTGGGGAGGCATGCCGGAGCGTTGGTGGTATAGTGGTTAGCATAGCTGCCTTCCAATTGGGGAGGCAGCAGGACAAGCCTGACTCCAGAGGAGCAGGGTGGCCATGGCTACCACACGAGCCTCCCCCTTGGGCCGAGGGCCAAAGGAAGCAGCCACCAGACCCTGGCGGGCAGAATCCAGGCCAGGTGAGCCCCTGCAGAGGACCGTGGGCACTATGGCCAGGACCACATCTGATCCAACTCCTCCCGAACACACCGGCAGGGCACGCAGCGGATGTGTGGGAGGGGAACCACAGCGGATTTGATAAAACGGTAAGCAGCAAAATGACGTAGCATGGACATGGTAAGACCTGGTAGTTGAGAAGGAGCTAGGCCAGAGAGGGTCACTGCAGAGACGTGAGACATTTAGAGGAAAAAGAAACACTGTCCTTAGAATGGGGCAAGCAGGACAAGGTCTACTGTGGAGAATTTCCCTTCCCCTGGAAGGAACCCCATGGTTTTTAAAGATAAATTAACCAATTTCGATCTGTGGCTGTTCCAGATTCTCACTGTGTCTCAACTGTGTAGGCTGGGGCCTGTGGGAGGATTCCATCTCCTCATCTGGAGTGCCTGCCTTCTCTCAGCCCCTCAGCCCCGGGAGAGGCCCCGAAGGCTTGCGGTGAGCATGGGGCTGTCAGCCAGGGCTGAGAGCAACGTGAGAAAAATGGAAATGATCAAACACCTGGGGAGAGGCCTAACAAGAAGCGTGTAAGACGCATGGAAACAAGGGACCAAGCTCCAGTGAAGGCGTGAAAACCGTGGGGACTGAGCCACGGCCGGTATCACGGATGGGAGGCCAGTATTGCAGAGTCTACGAGCACAAGATGGCAGGATTCCTCTGACCTGACGAGCTAAGTTCAGCCGGGACAGAAAACTTGGAGAGGTCAGGCCTTGCCAGTCACTCAACATGCTACAGCTTCTGGGAACTGCACGTTCCTCTGTTCCAGACAGGAACAAACCAAAGTGCTCCCTCCACACTGGGGAGCTTTCTTCTCCTTTTGTGTAGAGATCCAATTAAGAACCAGAAATTATACCATTAGACATTTATTTCCTAGACTAAGAAGCCATCTTCTCAGGACAGTGTCCCTAAGACGTAAACAGATCTTTTTAAGGTAATAAATCACCAACTTCTTGTTAGGTCCTTGCAAACCTGGCAAAACCAAAAAGTCTCCACCCCAGGCGAGAGGCCCAGCAGCACAGGATGCTTCCGAGTCCGCCTCTAGTCACTCGGTACTTTAAGCCCAAGTCCCAGGCTTGGCCCTGCAGGACGGTGCTGTCCACGAAAAACAGTTGGCGTGGACCAGCTCCACAGTGCCCACCGGCCTGCCGCCAACCCAGCCACTCACTGCATCTGTCCCCCTGCCGGGTCATGGCCAGGTCACAGGAGGGTCCGCAGCGAGGACTCCAAGACACGGTCCAGTGCAACAGTGAGCGTGGGTCCAGCACATGCGAGTGCTCTGTACTCGGTGGTCACAGCATGATCCCAAGCAGGGCCACAGTGAGGATGACGGCTGTGATGACTATCCTGTGCCCACAATGAGCGCGGAATGGGAGGGCAACATGTCCTATGAATTGGCAATTGGGGGAGGCAGAGGATGTTTAGCTCGATGCTGAGGGAAAACTCAGGCCCATGAGACAGGAGCACATTCCGAGAGGCAGAAACAGCATGGGGAGACACAGAAGGGTGAGGGAAGCAGTGCACAGAGGACGGCAGGGCCCTCAGTGAACACACGCATGTAGAAAGGCGTGGAAAGTCCAAACGGCCACCGCGAAGTATCCTGTTGAGGAAACAGTTGCCGAATCCGACCTTTTTACCACCAGCATGCAGAGCTGTCCAGTCCCCAGCATGCGACCCCATCTCTCCCTTAGGAGCTACATCTTAAGATGCGGGACCATCGTGGCCAAAGGCAGAGAGCCCCAGACTGGCCTTTGCCAGCGTCCAACGGGGAGCACCTCGAGGAGGAAGGGACCCAGGGCTGGACTCTAGACTCCCACATGCTGGGGCTCGGGGGACAGATGAGCCAGTGCGGCGAGGGTAGCCAGCACCATGCTTTCATGAGCCGTGCCCGAGGGCAGCCATCAAGGGACAGCAGCTGGAAACCAGCTCATGTCCCTCGATTACCCAGAACCCTCCAGCCCTAGGCGCCTGCTGGGGACTCTGTTCTCAGGGGCAGCCCTGTACACTGCAGGTCAGCTCGATGCTAACTTCTGCATATACTTCATCAAGCCCTTCTCCCTCCATCCCTACAAATGGCTTCCTGGCTCCCAAAGAGCCACCCCAGGCACTTTTCCCTGGGGGCCAGCACTCAGCAGAGCCATTCTGGAAGGCACACGAAGCTCTGGGCATCGGACACTTCCCAGATGGGGACGCTGACCACATGGCCTGTACTCACATGGGTCGGTGCAGGCAGGAACACAAGGGACCTTCCCACACACTTGGGAGTGCTGAAGGCCCAGGCAGAGGTGTGTGCCGACAGCAAAGCCACTAGAGCTGGAACTCACTGGGACCCAGGCCTCTGCCTCCTGCTGAGTAAGGGGGGTGTGACAACAGGGCCACCTAGCAGGGCTCCGAGAGTGGACGTGTGCAAAGCTCTTGGAACAGTGCCCGGCTCCCCATCACACCAGGGGAGTGTGCAGTAATACACTGAACCCTCACCGTGGGTATTCGGGGCACTCAAGAACCAACCAGCCTGCAGATGCCCACCCCACGTCAACCCCACTGCATGTCGAGTGCTCACTCCATGCTGGGCACTGGGCACCTGAAGACACCTTGGGTATGGACAAGGCAGCACTACCACTCAGGGCCACCAGCCGGCTAGCAGCCCTGCTACCTTCAGGGAAGGCCCACCTCCCGCACTGGCTACCCCGAGCCTACAGGACAGCCAGGCACACAGCCAGCATGCTGGGCTTCAGCAGCAGGTGGCACACTCAGACACTGTTCTATGTGTGCAGAACCCTGCGAGGGAACAGGCTGGCCAAAATCCGAGGCTGCCACCAGCCCTGGGTCCCTGCATGACGTCCCCCATGAGCCTGCGTGACTCCCCCACCACAGATGAAGTTCTCTGGTGGGGGCGGGGTAATCTTCCAACCTGGGCTTGGTCGCGTGGCAGGATGGATCCGGGACGAGAAACGAGTCACTGTCAGTCACAGAACCAGGAGATTCTTGTAATAATTTTCCGGAAGGCAGCTGGCAACGCTGGGAGGCTGCGATAAGGCCTGGTTCTCGGGCGGCAGGCACATACGGATGCTGGCTCCCAGCACTGAACAATGGGAGTGCACACAACTCCTCCTGGCTTTCCCAGCACCCCCCACTGCTCTCACGGTTCCACACCCATCAGCAAGGCACACGCTAGGGTGCACAGCCCCTCTGCAGAGCTGAAAATCGCCGCTCACCAGTATCTCCGACCATCTGCGCACCAGCCCCTCGGAGCCACAGCTGGCGCTCTGGGATGGAAGCCGCAGGCTGGGAGAGGACGCATGGAAGCCGAGGGCTGCGGCCTCACAGACGCTCCTCAGCCCAGGACAATGGGCCTGCCCTGCTGGGATGTGGCCACACCATGCACACTCCAGGAGCATCTGTTGCAACCAGTGCATGGATGGAACTTCTCCCGCCAGAGCCCTTCCTGGCTGATCCGCCACGGGCCTGCGCTGGCCAGTGCAAGCCCACAGGAGCCAGAAGGGGACACGGTACTCAAGGCAGATGACAGCATCATTACCCAGAGTCGTGAGGAGTGTCATTCCCCTTAAATCGAAAAAGAAATCTTCACTTCCTGTTCCCTGGAGTACATAAAATATTAGAGGGATTTTCATAGTTATAATCAAAAAGCTCATTTCTCCAGCCACCCCTGGCCATGTCTAATTAGGGTGAGGGATGTTAACGATACAACTATGGCCCAGGACATCTTTTCTTGTGATATTAATTGCATTTAAAGAGAAAAGACTGAATTCTGCCATGCTTCCTAATTAGCATACATTTGCTAATTAATAACAGAAAGGCAAACTGTCTTTGTCTTGTCATCTGCAATTAGCTACAGATGTTTATATTCTTTTTTCTCCCCTTTCCTAAATAGTTAATCAACTTAGGACCCAGAGACATCAGGCTGGGACAGGTGGCACAGGAACCAGGCCGTCCCCAACCCACCTGGACAGAGGCTGGGGGGCACATCTTCCTGTGATGAGAGGTGCCCTCCATCACACCCATTGCCACAACTGTCCCCAAAACAGGCTGAGGGCCACAGAGTGAGACCCACAGTGGCTTGGTCCCCATGTCACAGGGAGCTCTGGCCATGGACCCTGCTTCGAACTGCCACACCAAATAGGGTTTCCAAGCAGGGCTGGACCTACTTCCTCATGGGCTAGGGGCCCTCCTGGGCTCACTGCCTCAGAACGCAGAGGTGCCGCCAGGGAGGATGGAGGAAGAGGAGGGCCCAGGGGCCTCTGAGGGAGGCCTGCTATACTCCACTGGGTGCTGCTGCTAATCGGGAAGCAGAGAGAGAAGAGAAACAAGTGGGACACAAGCTCAAGATGTGACAATCAGAAGGCAGCTGCCAGCCACAGCCCAGATCTAAAGGAGCTAGCATCCCTGAGACCTCCCGCCTATGTGTACCAAGCACTGGCGCCTCCAGGCTCCAGCCAGGAGCACACTGGGGGAAGAGCCGGGTCCCCACCTGCCTGCCCAGCTCTGCGGGGCTGGAGCCATGGGGACGTTTCGCCCAAAGCTCCCCAATGAACGTGTTCCCCAAAGGCCCCGCAGCGCTGGGGAGGGGCCCCTGAGAGGAGGCAGGGGCGCCAGGTCTAGAGCGCCGCCCGCCCTGGCTGACATCAGCAGCACCTGGGCAGAAGTGGGTCCCCCACCTCACGAGTTCCAGTATAATCGGTCTAGAGGTGGAACCGGGCTTCAGTACATCAGGGCTCAAGGGAGCTTTACACAATGAAAAGAAACTTCATGGGCAGAGAACAAGGGAACACACAGGTGGGAAAGCTGCCCTCCAGCCCCACGTCCCTCGGGTATCCCCATGACGAGACGCAGCGGACCCTGTGGCCCCGCTATGGGAGCTCCTGCCCTTTCCAAACCCCGAGGAGCCAGGGAAGGAGGGCTGGGCCTGCGCTCGGCACGGCTCCATCTTTATTCCGCCTGCCTGTGTGCATGGCATGGACACATGCCCTCGGGCACATTTCCCTTCAGATCAAAGCCGAGGGGATGATGCATGTTGACCCATAAATCAGGGTCTCCCCCTGGCTTTCTTCCCCCCACCCCCACCCCGCAGGTCTAGAAACCAGGCAGGCCGAACTGCAGCCCAGGCTTGTCCCCCACCCACAGTCTGTTAGTCATGCACACACATGCGAGCTAGGCCGTGCTGTTTACAAAGCTTCCTACCCCAGGCTCACCGGAGGCAAGCACCCCTGCCGGGCCCTGCCAGACAAGGGCAAAGCCTCTACACGGAGCATGGTGGTTCCCCTCGGTCAACAGTGACTGCCCCTGCGGAGAACTCAGACACTGCGGGGACCAGATGTGCCCTCGGGCCCTCATGGCAAAAAGAGCGGGCTGACTTACAGATCGAAGAGCAAGTGCGCGGCATCAGGACGGTGCTGCGGGACTGCCTCCCTGCTCCTGGCAGGTGGGGCCGCATGTCCCAGTACTGGAGCAGCCTGACAGGGCTCAAACCTCAGGCTCTGCCTTCCTGGCTAGGTTGACTGCCAGGAGTCTCGAGAGCTTCAATGTGGGAGCTCACACCCCAGGCCTAGGCACCCAACATCCTACAGCATCTCAGACCCCCATGCTTATCTCCTGGCTTGCCCTCCCCAATCTTCCCATCCCACGGGGGACTCCCCTACCCACTGTCGAGGCCATCCTGCCATCCTTGACCTCTGGCCTCACACTCTAACTAAACTGTGTCTACCTTTGGCATGGCCAGTCTGACCGATGCCCACCATACATCCCGCCAGTTAGGGGCTCTGAGCACAGTCAGCCTCAGGCTCCCGGGTTCTGGAGCCTGGGCCTCATCCCCTCTCATTCCCAGGCCCCTGCCTCACAAGGGGGCAGGTTTCAGGTCAGCTTGGCCCCGCCCTCCACTATGGAGACAGTGGCAGCGGCAATAAGACACACTTGGATAGCCTGAGGTGGTGGGGGCGGCTGTAGGACGGATGAAACATCCCCAAGGACTGGACATGTCAACCTGTGGGCCACTCCTGTGTTGCAGGTAAAGGCAACCTGCTCAAGGTCAGGAGCTGACAAATGACGACTGCACACCAGGAACCCCAGTGAGTCCCTGAGCCCGCCCCAACCCCAACTAGTTGGTGTGTGGCCTAGGACAGAGCTGCCCCCACAGCACCTCACATGTGTCCTGTGGCCTCCCTGTGAATCTGCTGGCTGGGTCCCCACAGAGAGCAGACCATGGGCCAGAGCAGGAGGCAGGGCCTGCAGCTCGTATGAGACAAAGATGCCTTAAAAGCAATGCTGTCTGTCCCCCGATGGTGGTAAGGAAGTCTCTCTCGGTGTGGGGCACCCAGGCCAGGGCCAGTGGTGCCGGCCCACAGCCCACCCAGCCCCACACACGGCCCACCTGGGGGAACGTGGTCCAAGAAGGTAGCATACGGCCACAAGGCCACCCGGCCAAGAAGCACACCTAGGGCTCAACAGGGCAAAGCGGGCTGCAGGGCCAGGCGGGTGTCTGTCTGCACACCCTATGAGGTGGTGTTGCCATGGGCCCAGAGCCAGGGTACTACCGAATGACCACCTGGCCATGGGGGTCAAGCGGGGATCACAAGGGTTTTCACATTGGCTCCATGTCAAGCAGGTCAGGGAGCAGAGCAGAAAGGGCACTGGGGTCCCCACATCAGAGTCCCTGGGGGCCAGGCTCCAGCTTCCAAGCCCCATGCCCGTCCCATCCCCTCCTGCATTTCTGCGAGGGGACACTTTGTGACCATCAGAGACCCGCAGGGTTGCGCCTGACAGGGATATGATTCCTTCCGCGCCCAGGCTTGAAGATCCCCACGCCCCGGGCTCCCTGTGGCCATGGAGACCACCACCAAGAGACTCACCATGTCTGCTCGTTGCTTCTGGCCTCCCAGCTCCTCCAGGGCCTGTGACAGCTGAGCCTTCAGGACAAGACAGAAAGCAGGTGTCAGTGGACCTCCCGCTGCCCCTCTCCACTGCCCCTACCACCCCACTGCCTGAGGTCTTGAAGGCTGCGAGGCAGCCCGGACACAGGGGTGGAGTGCTGGGACACACAGTGGG
Source organism: Mustela nigripes (assembly GCF_022355385.1). Lineage (NCBI taxonomy): Eukaryota > Metazoa > Chordata > Mammalia > Carnivora > Mustelidae > Mustela > Mustela nigripes. The sequence goes on from NC_081567.1 coordinate 1,357,465, forward strand.
AAGTCCACCGCCGAGCCTCGGAAGCAACAATGCAATCCTGGGCACAGAAATGCTCCTGATGGAGTTCTCCCACCCCTGGCACCAGGAGTACAATGCACGCCCTCCCGCCAAGCTCATACTCTGGAGGAAGCTACGGAGGTAACATTTCCAATAGGGCCAACATCAGGAGAACCCCTGACGCCCCCCGGCCACTGTCCCCTAAACGGGCCTCTAGGATCCTCCCTGGGGGCCTGGCCCACCCCAGGACAGAGATGCAAGGGAGGCTCCTGACCAGGGACAACAGCAGGGCCAGGCCAGGTCCCAGCAACGCAGGCAGGAGCTCAGGGGTGGCCACCCTCCCAGCCTGGCCAGTGCAGCAGGCATGCTACGTCTCCACGACACCACCGTGAAACAGGCAGCAGACTAAAGTCCGGGGCTGCCCACCAGCACCCAGGGCCGGGTTCCCAGGCCCTCATCACTGCCGTGTGCCCCTGGACTCAATGCCAGAAGCATGGTGAGCAGCCGGCCAGGGGTCCTGCATGGATGCCTCCTGAGCAGCATCAGTCTAGGACACGCCATGCAGGGACAGAAGCAGTCATATACCTTTCCCAGAAAACAGTGAAAACAGATGCAGCAAGCAAATTGTGAGGCCACTATCTTACATGCCAGTAGCCACCTCTGTGCAGAAGCACCAGGGACACAGGTGCTGAGGTGACCGCTATAGAGTCCGTGCCATCACGAGGAACAGCCTGACCCTGAGCAGAGACCAGAGCAGCCTGCAGACTGGACACGCTGTCCTTCCTAGAGCGACAAGCAACAGACATGCAGAGGTCATGCACGGCCTCCATGCTCAGGGCACCAAGTGGGGTCCCAGCACCCAGCTTCCAAGGTCTGCAGAAGGGCAGCTGGAAGGTGGTCGCCAACGAAGCTGGTGGTGTTGGGTCCTCGGGCTGAGGGAGACCTGCATTTTGTCGCGACATCTGGGTGCACCCACCAAGCTCCCTAAGCACACCCACTCCCAACACGCCAGCCCTGCCAACGAGGCCAGGGCTCCTGAACGCTTGTCAATACCTTGCAAGGCCACGTGACCAACACTCCCAGGAGCGGAGCTGATAACACAGCGAACACAGGCGGGATGGAAATCACCACCCCAGCAGTGCAGTCTGCTAACCCCCCAGCCACAACACCAAGCCGAAAACCCAAACCAAACACTGCTCATTAGGCCCGAGTGCTAAGCTTCATGCCAGAGCCCACCTGCTTTGGCCTCACCTCAGGCCAGGCACAGAGGGATGGGCACAGCCGTCAGGAGGGTGGGTGGAGGGCTGGCTGGGGTGGGGGGGTAGCACAGGTGGGCCAGTAGGGGAGCTGGGGAGGGAGGCTGGCAGGCATTGTGGAGACCACTTCTTGTGGGCAGGACATGACGTCTGAAGGAAAACTGAAGGAGTAAGCCAAGGGAACATCATGCTGCAACTCAAGGCCACCTGGGAGAGGCCACATGCACACTCACAGGGATAGGATAAGAGCCATTCTGCGTAGCTGGGATGTGGCCCACCTGGAAGCGGGAGCAGCTCCCACTCTTTCAGGCTGGCATCTGTGCGTGGCTTGTCAGGGAGAGGGGAGTGATGCAGGCTGCCCCCCAGGTGGAAGGCCCTGGGCAGTGTGGCCACCTGCCCCCAACACCACGTGGGCTCCTGCTGGGGATGACCCCACCCCACCTTCCTGGTCAACAGCAGAGACAGAGCTACAGAGCAGTAATGAAAACCACACGACAGAGAAGAGGGCACAAGACAGGTGTTTCCCAGAGGGCAAAGCACCTGTGCCAACGAGCACAGGGACAGGCCAGCTGAGGTCTGCCATGAAGCACCAGCCCACACCCATCTCACCAGCAGAGACAAAGAACTTGGGCGATCCCAGCCATCAGGACAGACAGCAGGGATTAAAACTAGGAAACCACTCTGCAGCATGACTTGGGTTTTGCCTGAAGTCTAACATGCGTCCCCTCTCACTCAGGGATCCCACCCACAAATGTGTTCACAGGAAACCACGGGACATATGACTAGCTGTGTTGCGGTGGCCACCATCAGAAACTGCCCAGTGCCCCACGGCAAGGGGTTAACCCACAGGCTGTGGTGTGTCTGTGTGCCCAGTGGGGACACCAGCGTCCCCACACAGCTCTCGAGTGTGAGGTCAGCCAGGAACGGAGGAAAGGCGAGGGCTGAGTCTGCCCATGGGCACACCAGGTGTCAGCCAGGCTCTTGCACTCAGACTCGGCAAACGAGCCACAGAAATGGAGCGGTGACCACCGAGGCAGTCTGGGCAGCAGAGGGCCCCACCACCAGAACTGCAGATGGGTGCAGACACGTCACCATGGTCTCTGCACCGACGCGTGCGAGCAGGGGCGCAGAGACCGTGATGAACAGGCAAAGGCTGATCCAAGATGCTCGGTGCCCTGCTCAATAGCCCAGTCCCTGCAAGACAGAGATGCAGGTGGTGTGCTTCTCCAACCCTTGCATGACTCGGGGCTCGGAAATGGCACAACTTTGACAGACACCCGTGAGGGCTGCAGAGATCCCAGGGAACTAGAAGAGCTGGCAAAAACGGGACTTGGAGGACAGTCAATCCCATCTTGCGAATGAAGCGTTGGCCTGTACCTCTCCGAGGAAGTCCCACCTCGGGGCAGCTGTCAGAAATAACGCCGCCTAGGGAGTGAGGCCAGGAGGCTCTGCCACCCCCCTTCTGGCCAGGCCAAAGGTCCCACACAGTGCAAGAGTACCTGTCATGCTCAATGAGACAGACACTGACAACTACTGTGTCCCACAGAGGTGACAGGAGAGCAGAGGGCGCTCCCCCCCCCCACCCCCGAGGTGCTCCACCAAGAGGACAGAGTTACAGGGAAGTGTGCCCACAGGCAGGGAGGGATCACTGTGGCAGACTGTGTGTGTCACACCCCGACAAGAGGGAGGCTGGAACACAGGCCCCTGCACCCTGGAGGACGAGTCAGAGAGGAGGCAACGGTTCATTCTACTACATGAAGGCAGAAGTTTCTAAGAGCAAGAAGCACACCATCACCAAACACCACCCCACAACCTGTCTATGGCCCCCGTAGGAGGCCCTCTGTGTCCAGGACCCCAAGCATGTGGGAGGGCTCAGACTGGGGAGGCCATGGGGTGGGGTGCTGACACAAGCCCACAGCCGAGGAGCCGCAGGACCGAGGGATGGGATGGGTAGGGGCAGGCAGCATAGGGTGAAGCCTCTTGCTGGGTGGGCTGACTCTCCTCAGGGCCAGACCCATGGGTGTGGGGTGGCGGGGGGGGGGGGGGGGGGGGCCCCTGGGGGGGGGGGGGGGGGCCCGCGGGGGCCGGGCGGGGGGGGGGGGGGGGGGGGGGGGGGGGGGGCGTGTGCCCTCTGGCTCATGCACATGGAACAGCTGGTGCCGAGGAAGCTGGGGAAAGGGGCAGCAGAGAGGCCCCCAAGGGACTGAGGACTGGTCACCCTCACCCAGACTCTAGCAGCCTTCACTGGCTGCGTCTATGCATTATGGGACAGAGGCCACAGGGGACCAGCGAGAGAGGATATGCATGCTGAGCGGGCACTGTGGTCCCAGTGCTGACGAGGGAGAGGAGACTCCTGTCACACAGCAGCCGGGCTTCCAGCAGGGACAAAGGGCGGGTGGGCAGACAGGAGGAAGAGGGCAAGGCGGGCAGCTCCCCGCGGCAGCACAGTGGGCAGCCACAGCTCAATGCAGCCGCATCAGGACTGAACAGAACTAGCCACAGCCCAGGGGACACTCCCAAGCAGTAAATATGGTCCATCCAAGTGCACCCATGACAGATGACAGCCCTGCAGGAACACTGGTCAGAAAGGTGTCCAGGGCCCCCATGTGCCACCCCCAGTGCCAGGCACCTCTTCAAGTGTCCCCCCACCCTGGAGTGTGCTACCACAAAGCAGCCCAGTCAGCGACCAGGCCTGAGTCAAGGTAGGCCACACAGACAAGGAGACCTGTGCGGTGTGCTAGCCTCATCCGCCCAACCCCGTGGATGCCCTGGACCCAAGATCCCTGCACCTCCTGGCTCACACCCAACACCAGAACGTTCTAACACACCAGTCTTTCCAGAAGACTGGGAAGTGGGCAAGATGCTCACCCAGCCCTGATGTAGGCGCAGAGCCTACGGGGCCTGGGCCTACTGGAGCGGTCAGGCACCTGCCAGCCCCCCCTACCCCAAGGCCGCTGGTGAGAGCCCATCCGCTGGGCCTTAGCTTGTCACTCCTTCCTGCGGTACTGTCCCTACAGGTGTCACCCCCCTGGAGGGGCATGTCCAGGACAGCTGGGGAACAGCTGGGAGCAGGAAGCAGCATCTGGCCAAGGCAGCAGGCGGGCCCAGGTCTACCCGCGGGGTGGCCTGTCTACACAGAAAGCCACTTGTCGATGAGAGCAGTTGCCGGCCAGGATGGCATCTGTTCGAAGCATTCAGCCTGCCTCCGCAGGGACTTACTCCCGCCTCCCCCTTGAGGTTTCTGCTGTGGCCAGGCTGCTGCCTGAGCAGGAGAATGCCATCAGACCTCCCGGACGCGTCAGCCACAGGTGGCTGGGCGCAGGCTGCGTCATCTGCGGCATCTGTCCCACTCACAGCGGGCAGGCTCTCAGCGCCGCCTGAGACACTGAGGCCTCAGGGAAAGCCAGGATCACACCCAGGAGAAGAGAAAGAAGGTGCACCCGGAGCCCTCAGACAGTCACACAAGGTCTAGGGGCTGGGTGGCAGTGGTCACACTGCCTGGGTTTCCTACAGTCCAAGCAAGGCCCGTGGACCACAGTTTCAGGACCCCAAGAAGGGCTGTTTCCTTCCTGTAGCCAGCATTCAAGTGTTGGAGGCTGGGTGGAGGGCTGGAGGAACACACGTGTGCCCCAGATGTGGACTCAGATGTCACTCCTGTCATCCAGTCTGGCTCCGCACCCCAGTGTCCTCACTGGGAAAGGAGGGAAGGACGTATGTGACCAGCACGCTGGTGTTCGTCCTGCACATTGGGGGTTACGGAGGTAATGGGACTTCTCAGGCGTGAGGCTTACAGAGGGGCTCAGAAGGGAGGCTGGGGGACAGGGAACAGCAGGCTGGCTGGAGTCCCCATCCCCTGGGTCCGTCACAGCTGCAAGGCTGGAGCACATCCTGAAGGTGCGCCTGCAACAGCGTTGGGCGGCCTAGGCCCTGAGCTCCAGCACCCCCTAGCCGACCCGGGCCCAAAAGGCAGTGGGGCTGGCTGGAGTGCGGATGTATGAAGGCGGCACGGGAAGAGGGACATTGGGTGCAGGGCCCAGGAACTCCCCAGAAGGCGGCAGGCCCAGGAGCACGTATCAGGCAGACAAGGCTGCCCACGAGACACATCAAGCCCGGCAGCTCCCACAGCCCTTCCTGTTCCAGAGATGCGTCCTCCAGCCAGGCCTGCAGGGGGCCACTGCGCTCAGACACATGTTCCAAGCCCACGCGCCACATGTGACAGGTGGAGGCTGCGCCAAGACCTTGTGTGGCTATTTTTATCTGGAGGTGAGAAGCCGCGACAGAGGATCAGCACCCGCCGGCAGCGGAGCCCAGGCCCAGCAGAGGGGCCGACCCACAGGCTGGGACGGGCAGTGGGAGAACGGTCTGATAGGGTTGGGGAAGATGCTGAACACAGTCTCCACATGCCTTACAGAGAGGAGCAGGGAGGTGCAAGCCCAGGGAGTCCAGGGTGCGCCGAAGTCACAGGCTGCACAGAAGGAATGAGACAGAAGCCTCAGACTTCCTGCCTTTTCTCTACTTCAAATGCCTTTTCTCTACTTCTCAGACTTCCTGCCTTTTCTCTACTTCAAGAAGAAGGGAAAAGGAGACACCGACCAGTCATTGGCCCCAACCCACGCCCACTCGTGGTTTTGGTCTGGCAGAGGCCCCAAAGAGCCCACCCTGCATGGACAGCAGCCATAAGACAAGCTTGCTGCCATACCAGCGGTAGGATGCTCCCGGGGCTGCATGGTAGCCCAGGGCCCGGGTTCTGTCAGGCGACCCTGGTGGCAGTGCAGCCCATCAGAAGGAGACATCCATACCCCGAGGCCACTGCTGCTGTGACCCAAGCGGCCGACACCTCTCCATACACAGAGCATACCCAGGTACCATGAGGCTCTCCCTGGTGTGCCTCGGACCCAGTGCAGGGCTTGGTCCCTCCCGTTCAGCGGGCAGGGCTCTCAGAGTGTGAGTGGGGACCAGTGGGGTCAGGTAACCTGGGAATTTGCCATAGGGACAATGTTTCAGCTCAACCCCCACACTCCCAGAGTCACAGCCTTATAGGGAGAGACCCACAGCCCTTCACGCCCTTTGGACATGCACCAAGTTCAAGAACCACTGTCACAGAGGTTTAATTTGGAGCCAGACACAAAGAAGCCAGTCCCAAAGTCACCACGTTCCTGCTCCAAGACAGGAAACAAAGGACTGGCCTGGGACATCAGCAAGGTGTGGGGCAGGAGTCTCCGCTGTGACCCCACAGATCACGGGCTGAGACGACTATCCATAGAGGAGGACAGAAACAAAGAACTGCTCTGGAAAGATAAAAGTGACAAAACTTGCGCAAAACTCAGTAAAAACACACACACACACAGATACCTGACAGAAAAGAAGAATAAACCAGGAAGAAACAGAAGATCCAAACAAACCAGTAACAAGTAAGAAGGCTGAATTGGTAATAAAAATCTCCCAACACATAAAAGTCCCAGGACCAGTTGGTTTTACCAGTGAATTCTACCAAACATCTATTTAATAAAAGAAAAAAGACTTATTCATTTATTTATTTGCAACAGAGAGAGTGAGCATGCCAGCATGAGCCGGGGGAAGGGGCAGAGTGAGATGTAGAAGCAGACTCCCCACTGAGCAGGGAGCCTGATATGGGACTCAATCCCAGGACCCTGGGATCATGACCTGAGTTGAAGGCAAACGCTTAACCAACTGAGCCACCCAGGCACTCCTCTGCCAAACATTTAAAGAAGAATTATTACCAATTCTTCTCAAACTCCTCCAAAAAACCAGAGAAAGGATCACTTCCAAACTCATTCTTACAAGGCCAGCATTAGCCTGATGCCAAAGTCAGGCAAAGATCTTACAAGAAAACCGAACCACAGTCCAGTATTCTGATGAACACAGATGCAAAAATCCTCAAGAAAGTACTAGAAAACCATTTTCCACAGTACATTAATAGGGTCACAATGTGTGTGCACGAGTGGCTCTGTTGGTTGAACATCTGACTCTTGATTTTTGGCTCAGGTTGTGATCTCCAGGTCATGGGACTGACAGCCCCATGTCAGGCTCCATGCTCAGCATAGAGTCTGCCTAGGATTCTCTCTCTCCCTCTCCCCCTGCCCCTCCCCTCCACATGTGTATGTTTTTAGTCCCAAATAAATAAATTTAAAAAAAAAAAAAAAAAGAGGGTCACACACCATGACTGAGTGGGATCTATCACCGGGATGCAAGGATGCACAAATCTGTCAATGGGATGTCCCACATTAATGGGATGGAGAATAAACATCATATGATCATCTCAACAGATGCACAAACAGCACTTGATACAACTTAACATGCTTTAATGATAAAAATCAACACACAGTGCTTCACCATAATAAAGACCACACAGGACAAGCCCACAGCTCACGTCATACTCAGAAGTGAGAAGGTAGTGATCTCCCCCTGAGGTCAGGAACAAGACAAGGATGCCCTCTCTCCACTCCTATTCAACATGGTACTAGAAGTCCTAGCCAGAGCAATCAGATAAGAAAAAGAAGTAAGAGACATCCAATTCTGCAGGGAATTAGTAAAAGTGTCCCTGCAGGTGACATGATCTAACGTGTAGCAAACAAGACTCCATCAGAAATCCATTAGAACTCACCAGTGAATTCTGTAGAGTTGCAGGATACAGAATTGACATGCAAAAGTCAGGTGTGTTTCTATGCACTAACAATGAACAATTCAAAAAAGAAAACAATTCTATTGCAACAGCATAAAAAAAAATAATAGAACACTTAGAAATAGATCTATGCAAGGAGGTGAAAGACCTGTAGACTGAAAGCTATGACACTGATGAAAGAAACATAACAAGACACAGATAAATAAAAAGATATTCTTCATGCTTATGAATGGGAAGACTGTTAAAATGTCCATATTACCAAAGCAAAGTATAGATTCAGTGCAAACCACAATATTTTTTCACAGGAACATAAAAATGAATTCTAAATTTTGTATAGAACCGCAAAAGACTTTGAGTAGCTACAGAAATCTTGAGTAAGGAGAACAAAGCTGGAGCATCACACTTCCTGATTTCAAACTACCATAAAACGGTTGTAATCAAACCAGCATAACAGCCTAAGAACAGACACGCACACCAATGGGACAGAACACAAAGCCCAGAAGTAAACCCATGCATATATGCTCAACTAGCACTTGACAAAGGTGCCAAGGATTTGCAACAGGGAAAGAACAGGCTCTCGAGGGACCGTGTTAAGAAAACTGGACATCCACGTGGAAAACAACAGTAACAGATCCCCAATCTCACACCACACACACAAAATCAACACAGAACAAAGATCTGCAACCAGAAAAATCCTAGAAGAAAACAGGAAAAGCTCACTGACATTCACCTTGGTGACTGACTTCTTTTAATCTGACACCTAAAGCACAGGCAACAAAAGTGAAAATAAACTAGTGGGACTACAACCAATTCAAAAGCTAGTGCACAGCACAAAAAACCATCAGCAAAATTCAAGGCAATGGGAGAAAATACAGAATGGGAGGAGATATTTGCAAACCATCTATCGGATGAAGGGCTAACATGCCATACATGTAAGGAACTTGTGCAACCTGATAGCAAAAAAACCCAAACACCCAACTAAAAATGGGAAAACGATCAACATAGAAACTTTACTGGAGGATACAAATGGCCAACCAGCACATGAGAAGATGCTCAGCAGCCCTCACCATCAGGGAAACTCACATGAGGACCACCGTGGGGTCTCACCTCACGCTTGTTCGTGTGGGGATCCCTAACCAGACCCCGGCGCTGAAGGGGATGTGCAGTGGCGCAGCCACCGCGGGATACAGTACGGAGGCTCTTCCAAAGATTAAAAATAGAAATATGACCCATGTGATCCAGTACTCCAACTGCTGGAAGCATGTCCACAGGAAATAAAGTCACTCCCGCAAATCAGTGCCTGCACTCCGGGTTTGTCATGGGACCGGTCGCAGCAGCCGAGACCCAGGAGCAGGCACAATGCCCGCCAGTGGCCAACAGACGAGGAAGCGAAGAGGCCGTAGGCCCCGCCATCTGTGACAAGATGAACGAACCTGGAGGACATCACACTAAGTGAAAAATACTTAAAACAGAACTGGAAAGAAAAACACTACGAAACCTCACTTACATGCAGAATCTGAAAACGCTGAACTCACAGAAACTGAGAAGAGAAACATGACTGCCAGGGGCAGGGGTGGGAGGGCTGGGGAGGTGTGGGCGCATGCGTGCACCCTGCCGGTGGGAGGTGAACAACACCTGGAGACCTCGAGCACAGCCCGATGACAGGACCAGAGCACTGCACTGCCCCACGTGCCTGAAATGTGCTGATGGCAGATCTTCGATATTCTTGCTATAGGAAAAAACCGGCTGAGCTAGGCCAGGTGATGCAGGGGTGACAAGCTGGACTGTGGTGGTCACTGCACCACAGACGTGGACACCTAAACATCACACTGTACCGCTGGATGAATGCAATCTGTATCCGCCACTCCCGCCTCAGGGCGGTTGGGATGCCAGTCTGCCAAGTCCAGTGTCCGCCCTTCCCCAGGGGTCCAACAGGGCCAGTCCCCAACCCCGGAGGCCAGGGCTCCGCTGATGTGTCCGCACAGAGCCTGCCACCAGCCCTACTCCCCCACCTCCTCCCTCAGTCCTCAGCACGAGAGCCCAAGCCTCCACCCAACACCTGTCTCCCGTGAGTCTCCCTGCCCATGCACTCGGAGAGCACTCCCCAAAGAGGGGTCCCTGCGCCTGGCTCGTCTCACTGACCCCTTCTCATCTCCCTTTGTCCACCACACAGTGACTGCCTTTCAATGCTGTCTACAGATTTTTCAGTTTTTTGTGTTTTTTTCACAGGATAGTGACCCCAAGTTCTTCATGCAAGGACAGTAAGTGGCTACTTTCCTAAGTAGGAAAAGTGGGCCCTAGACCTGTGGAACTACTGGGGCTCCTCCAGAGGCCAAACCAGCCCTGGCCAGACAGGAGGACCCGAGCACCGTCATCGGGCTCCCATGAGAATCATTGGAAATTGGGATTTTCCGCATACCTTCATGAAGCCAGCAGCACCGCAATCTGTTTTAATTAAATAAATCAGAAAAACAAATCAGGCTGATATGTGGAATCAGGGTGGTGTGAGCTGCATATTTATAGCTCTGTCGACACAGGAAGGTTCGTGACATAGGCTACGAACTTCTGCAGCCGCTTTATTAAGTGGAATAAACAAAATCCATGCAAAACGGCACAAACTTCACCAGAGACACGCTACTGGGATTCTCCCAATCTCAACACTTCCAGCTTGTTCCACTGAAATGTGTCTGCCGGACTCAAAACGTGCTCCACATCAGAACAACCTGATTAAGCTGAAGGAGCGAAAGGCAGCGGCTCGCAAGGAGCAGGGAAGCTTGTCAAACTCCCAGTACCCCCACCTTCCCCGCTACTGAACAGAGGGTCCCCTGGAGCAGCTCTCTCCCTGTGCCTGCCCAAGGGCACCTGCTAAGCTGGCTTAGCCCCTCCACCACCCCACCATGGTGGCTTCACACAAGCAGCAGCATGCCAGGGGTCCCAGGAAGAGTGGGGCTGGAACGGGCATCCTGTAACTACAGCCGGCACCCAAATCCAGGCCTCCCACCTCTTTTGTCAATAAAGTTTTATGGGCACACACCCATGCCCATGCCCACGCCCCACCATTCACAGAGGGCCCAAAGCTGCTTTCAGCAGCCACACACAGCTGAGCATGTGGCTGCAGAGCCCACAGAACGTACTTTCTGGCCCTTGATGGGCAAAGCCAACCTACCAACCCAAGTGAGAAGACATAGGAGCTTAGGGTGAGGGATGGGGATGGGTTGAGGGAAGCCATGGCAGAGAATGGGAGGGGAGGGGAAGACACACAGGGCAGCCATGAAGGCAGAACACAAAACAAGGAAGGAAACAAAAGGAAGCAGCAGCAGGTGTGGGGGTGGGGAGCAGAGAGATGCGCACACTGCACCTATCATGCATACCCGACTTCCAGCACGATCATGTTCTCCCCCTCTGTCCCCCTAGACCCTGCCTTCTAGACAGGCAATCCATCAGGGAGGCGGGGAGCTGCACAGAGTTAATCTGCCTCGGTAATCAGACCCCGAGGGCTGTGGGGTGATCTCCTTGCATGCACTTCGTGGCTCCCCATGGCCCCTGAAGGCAACACTGGGGCCTTGCCAGTGAGCACTCGGAGCACCACTGCTGGTCCAGGGCCCGCGTGTGTCCCCCAAACGATGGGTGCATCCGTGCAGTGACAGAGGTCTTGCCCGAGAGACACCAAGGAATCTTAACAACCAGGTTCTACGAAGTGACATAACTTGTCACTGTGTGTCCGTATGTAATTCTCAACTAATACACTTCTGACAGGCCTTTCAGGGCAGTTGAAAGCTCTCAAGTTCCTAGTATGTAAAACATCGCTGTTTAATAACCAAGAACAGGAAACCCTGCCCCAAGCCCTGGAGAGCAGCACCCCGTGGCCTGCAGGGCCTGGGGTCAGCACATGGCTTGGGTGACCGAGAGAGTAGGTTCCAAGCTGGGGTGCCCGCACCTGCTCCCAGCACCAGCGTGCTGCCCCTGCCCAAAGTGGACGAACAGCTCCACTCGCTGAGCCATGGGTCTCTGCCAGGGCTGGCTGCCCACTGAGGGTCAGGAAGCAGGCAGAGCCGAGGCCACAGCCCCTCTGCCACCTCCGAGGACCTGGGGCCTCAGCAGGGAGGGGCTGGGGGCTCCTTTCTAGAGCGCAGCCCCACAGCAGAGAGAAGGGGTAAAATGGGCTTCAGAGACCCCAGCTTCAGAGGTGCCCTGCAGTAGATGGTCTGGACCCCAAGAGGGTGTGGTGAGGACACAAGACCCCATGGCAAGGCCATGGCAGGCTGGAGATGGGAGGAGGGCAAGTAGGGCTGGGCCCCCCAGGCTGCCACAAAGCCAGGGGCTCCATGAGCCTGTGTGAACAGAGTGAACCCACCTGCACCCTCCCATACCCACCACTCTCCATCCACCAATGGGGACACACGTCTGCAGGACTCAGCTCTGCTAGGCCCATGTCTGGGTTTTGGTGTCCCACCTAGAAGGTAGGCTCTACCACTGCCTCCTGGAGTCCACGAGGCTCCTGAACCTGAGAGACCCCAACTCACGGACTACGGCCACTACCACATTCCTTCTGTCCCAGCCACTGGCTCCCAAGGAAGCTGTGCATCAAAACCCCTGTTTGCTGACTCATGTTGGCGGGGGGGTGGGCTGCATCCCTAGCCTAAGCCTGGTCCCCCGCCTGGCCAGAACCCACCACACCAAAATGCCTCCAGAGGTTCTCCTCTGCCCGCTGTGCAGAGAGGGTCAGCACAGTGGCTGGGGATGGGCCCACCTTCATGAGGGTTGGGGGATAGGATGCCCACCCATTCAGAGACTGAAGCTTGTCACAGACGGTGACAGTGGGAGGGGCAGAGCTGTTCGGCACCAGCTGCCACACAGTGCTCCCACCTCTCACTGCTGGCATTACTGGGTGGGTTGATCTTGGTGCCACTGCTCTGGACACAGCAGGCACGGTCACTTTCACCTCCACGTCATCCCTGAGCTCATGCAACTCTTTCCTGAACCTGGGACCCACCACCGACCCCCTCTGAATCCCTTTCTTTTCACTACAAAGGGATTAGTTCTTAAAGCTGGGCCTCCTTCTCCCTGACTCAGACCTCCCCTGGGTGGTGCTCGGGGGCAATAGCCTCCCTCGGGCTGCCGGAGAACTAGCCAGACTAGCCCAGACAGCATGGGACAGCATGAGCGAAGTGGGCTCTCTGCGAGGATGACGGACATCCCCACAAGTGGACGAGCCAGAGCTCCTCGCAGGCCCCTCCCATGCGCGCCTCATCCTGATCCGCGCACAACCCCGAGAGCAGAGGCGCCTCAGCTCCAGCAGCCAAACTGAGCTCATCAGGCACACGGTCCTCCAGCAGAAGGAGCTCTGTGGATCGCGCACATGGCAGGCCTTGCCATGGTGTCCCTTACCCTCACTGCACCCCCACACCGCCCCCAGGACGCGTGTCGGAGAGCCACCTGTCAGCCTCCTGGAAGCCAGCCTGCTTCCAGCACAGATGACGAGAGAGGGGCTCAGCAATGAGAGTGGGAACAGAGGATGAAGAGACACTGCCTGTCCCCACCCAAGGCCTGGACACAGGAGCAGGACCCGTGGCTTTGTCTGCTGCCACCTGGTGGGGGCTGGGAGGCGCACAGTTCTCCACATGGGTAGACCCAAGCCTCTGAGCAGGATGGGACCACTCCAGGTCCAACCCCGGGGATGCGCTGACCCAACCATGGCCTCCACACTCCAAAGGCTGGGGTGTGTGTGTGGGGGGGGGGGGCTGCTGATCAATAACACCTGAGTAAGCTTCACTTCACCTGCTTGCTGATGCTCCAGAAAGGCCAGGGGACAGTAACCTGTGGGCCGCCAGTCTCCCTATGCTCGGTCCACCCTGCAGGCAGCAACCTGGGCCCAGTGTGTGTGGGGGTGCTGCTCCTGTGGAGGCTAACAGAGCCTGTTGTAGACGACAGGGTGAGGAGGGCACGTGAAGAAGGACCAGACAGGATGTTCTGCTGGGAGGACCAGGGCCTCTGTTCTAGCAGGCAGGACAGGGAGCAGAGCCAGTGAACGGGCTCTGAGGCTGCATCTCAGGGTCAGCACCCAGCCTCAAAGACGGGGATCCCAGGAAGCCAGAGTTATGCATTGGGGAGTGTCTCTCCCAATGCAGATCTGGGTCACTGGGGCCTGGGAGAAGGGCAGGAAACCAACAAGGGGCTCGCCTGCTTCTGGAGGGGCCCAGCTGTGCCCACATCCAGGAGCAAAGACAACAGTGACCAGGACAGAGAGGAACAGACCATGGTGGTAGTGACGCTGGCCAAGTCTGGGCATCTTCTACCTGTCTAGACTCGCCCAGGACTCCAGAGGTGGGTGGATGGGAAGGCTGGGTGATGCCGTACTACACTGCTGACCACAGTAAGGGGGAGGAGAGAGTTAGGGACCTTCTCTGCTGAGACTAGGCCAGTCCTGAGCAAGTAGGCAGGACTCCAGGAAGGGAAGACTAGGAGGCGAGTGGGGCCCATGGCAGGGAGCTGAGACAAATTGGGTGCCCATCTGTCCGCCAAAGCCTCTGCTAAAAGCCGTTGGTGGGAGGGGCGAGCCCATGTTGGAAGCCTCAGGGCCAGGGGCCAGATGTGCAGGTCCAGTGAGCTAAGACGGGGTAACCACGCCGGTCAGTGACAGCCCTTCCTCACCCGACATACACAAAACTCAAACAGATGGCACCAGAGGTACCAGATCTGTCAGCCTCGTAATTAACTGATTAGGGCGCACAGGGCGCACACAGACAGGAGGAATCTCTCAATGAAAAAAATGCCAGGGACGACTGAAGGTGTCAGGGAGCCTTCCCTGCAAATCCCTCTTCATTAATGTTTCATGTGGAGCCAAATGTGTCGTAATAAAATGGCTATTAATGCACTTATATTTATGATGACTCCCTCAGCACGGCTGGAGCTAACCTTTCCAATCAGAACTGAAGGTCTGTCTGTGACACTGTACTAGCAGCGGTCCCCTGGTGGGCCACCCTCTCCCGGGCCACCAGGTCGCAAGCGGGGCCAGCATGCGGAAGCCAGCCGGGTGGCTGGCCCTGCGCCCACCGTACACTCACCTCCATCTCCGAATTGTGCGCGTGCACTTTCTGCACCATGTCCTCGGCCTCACGCATGCGACGCGTCAGCTGGGGCGAGTACTCGGCCGCAGTCAGCTCACTGTCGTAGGAACCCAGGATGGCGCGCATGCCGTCCCGCTCCTGTGGGCACAGAGGGCAGGGGTCAGGCTCCTCAAGAAGTTCATGACCGTTCATGACTGTTTAGATTCGCAATGACCTGACAAAACCCAGCCAGGCCACCATATGGCCCCGAGTTGCTCTAAACCAGCAGCCTGGGTGTGACCAGGGTCCAACCGTGATCCAGACACTCCCCACAATGGCCTGGCCTTGAGCTGCAGGTGAGTGGAGACCTGGGAGGCCAGAGACCCCTCCCTGAGCCTGCTGACGCCCCCAGCTGTGCAGAAGCCCTCTACCCCATTCCAGCAGGCACACCCAGGCTTCATGGGAGGCGGTACCAACCACACAGTGGGAGGACCAAGCCACAGAGCAGCGTGCCCAGTGGGGCCCTATGAGAACACCTGCTGAGGCTGAGCATGCACCAGAGTCAGGACACTGGAAGAGGTGCATGGCTTCTCCTGCCCACAACTGCAAGATGCCTTCTCCATGTGTTGACGGAGGGAGACAAGCTTCTGGAGGCCAACCAGGAAAGGCAACAGCGACCTAAGGTCCCCGGGTCCTTAGGTCCCAGCAACTGAGAGGCTCTGGAGGGCCTGCACAAAGGGCGCCCATGCCAGGAGAAGAGCTGCTGTCTCCCCTGTGAGCTGCCCACCGCCCTTTCTCACTCCCTAGGGGCCTGGATTCTTCCTCAGCCTGAGCTGGGGACAGGTACCCCATTTGCCTCCGTGCTGTCACCTGGGAAGCCCATGTGGAGAAAATCAAGTCATCGTGCAGAAGCCCAGGTGCTCTGAGCATGCTTCTCATACCCTTGTGCATGCGAACATCCTGGGGCGCTTGGGGGAGGTCAGCTTCGTCTCCACAGGTCTGGTGGGGCCTGAGAGTCAGTTCTACAAACAGGCGCCCAGAGAGGTTGATGCTGCGGAATGCAGGACACAGAGCTCCATGGCCTCTGCCTGGGGCTGGTTTGTCCCAGCTCTACTGGGCCAGCTGGGCACCGGAGGCCCGAGCACTCACCCCTATCCTCCGTTCCCAGACTAGTGGGGTAAGCTACCAGTCTCAAAGGACGGGTGGGAGGATCGATGCCGTCACAGACGCTGCGTCCGCGCACTGCCCCGTAAGTGAGGCCCAGTGATCTCATCCATGTTGGCAAACAGATCTCCACGGGTTCACAGGCATGTCCTGCGCCAGCCCTGGCACTGCTTTGGTCCCTCAGGACCCCAGTCCCTCCCATCCGGACACGCTACCCAGACCGCCTGTACCAGCACAGGCTCAAAGGCGCATTCATGGACCTGCAACAGCCCCTGACTTAGCGTCCTCTTGGTGGGAGAGGCCCTCCTTCTCGGGTAGGACTGGAGGAGGGGCAGAGCTCACAAGCCTCAGGCCCGCTCATCACTCCAGCGTGGATTCCACAATTAGCCGATGACAAGAAATTCAATAAGTGAGAAATTAAAGTTACAAATCCACCTGGCACTGGTCGCACATCCGTGGGAAATCTGTTTCCAAAGGAAGGTTTATGGAGGCTCCTCATTTCATTGGAACGCTCTATCTTGGTATTGACTTTTTCAGTTGGAGCTACCAGAGCGCTGCTGGCCCAGAGGGCGAGGGGCGGTGTGGGGGGCTTCCCTTCAAGAACAAGCTGCAGTCATCTCCTCCGCTGACTCCCTCCACCCCCCAACACTGCTCTTCCACACGAGGCTCCTCTATCACGTTCCCGGGGAGCCGAGGACGGAAGGAGGAGTGCATGAACTAGCAGATCCATGGTCTGCCGCACCGGTTCAAGAGATTGTTTTGTCATTACTAGTAAAAGACCAAGAAATGTGCCGGTTTGATTTGATAATGACTTTTTAATGAGTGATTCCACTTGTGGTGAAGTTTGCTTCGTTTCCACTTGAGCAAATGCTGGTGATTAATCCCTGAACAAACAGACATCCGGTCAGGGCCGCGGAAGCCGTGGAGACGCGCCCCGAGTACAAACTGAGAGATCGCTGCTGCCAAGCCCTCCGAAGGCTGCACATCCACCTCTGCCCCCTGAGCCCCAGCGTGTGCTGGGTGTGTGAGCAAACCAGCCAGCAGCTGCAGGCACGACCATGTCTGGTTCACAGGGGCAGAGGGTCTGCCTCTTCTGGTGCTGCTGAGCCATGGCAGGGACAGAGCCCAGAGGTGACATGCTACTCTCACAGCTGGCAAGATGGCCCTGACCAGTGTCTGGATGAGCTGCAACTCCCAGGTTCCTGAAGAACAGGCCCGCCCTGGGGGACTCCCCACACCAAAATACTCTGGCCCATGGTCCTAAGGAATGTGGTCCCTCACACGTGCGCCACCCTCTCATGTAAATGGACCCTAACCGCCCCACTCTCCTCCTGAATGAGTGGGCAGCCCTGGAGTCCGGGGCAGGAGCTTCCTGGGGTGGAATGGAATTAGCCCCCCACACAGGGGAGAAGCAAAAAAAATGTGGTGCCTGAACAGGAGGGAAGATCAGAGAACCAGGATTGAAAAAGTCAGTCTCCCCAGTGGGCAATCTTTAGAACAAAACCGAGAGTGGCGCACGCTCATAAGCACACCAGCACTGCCTGTGGGCGGACGACCACACGGCAGCCCAAGGCTGCAGGTGCATGCAGGCACGTGACAGGAGGATACAGAGCTCCTGGCTAGAAAAGCAGAACCTCACTCCAAGTGTCAAACTAGTTCCAAAGAGAAAGTTCTAAGGATCGTAAGGTCATAGTAAAACGAAATAAAAATAAAACTAGATCACAGAGCAGAGCACAACTGAAAACAGACCCGCAAACACAAGAAGGAGGAGGATGAAATCTACAGCATCAGGTAGTAGAACAACCAGAAGCGGAAGAAAAGGTTCACAGGGTGTGTGTCAATAAAGGGATTTACCGTATCAGCAAGAAACAATAAGCAAGTTTAGAACAAAGACAAAAAGCAGACTAAATGAAGGTCAACAAGGTAAACAAACAATTCAAACACTTAAGTAGGTAACACAGCAATGGGGGCCGTAGCTAAAGAGACACTCGGAGCTACAGAAGAGAACATGAAGGGACAAGCCGGACAGACGGGAGTCAGCTGCCGAGGGCCCAGGCAGAACAGGGGATAACATTTGTGAGGAAGGGCAGGAAGGACAGGAGGGGAACCACCCACGTCAAGTAACTTCCAGAAGTGACCACAAGCCGCAGCCTCAGCTGCAGCAGCCCGCAGCCCGTCCGGAGCGCGAGAGCCTGGCCGAGGCCCCAAAAGCGTGTCACGGGGAGGGCGGGAAGACGCTGCGGCAACAGGGCGGGGAGGGTGGAGGAAGCAACAGCTTCCCCAGAGGAGGCCACGCAGGACGGACCCCAGGACGCAGGCAACCGTGACTGCGTGAGGTCACCAGGTGCCCAGACTCTAGGGTGGGACAGGGCGCATGAACGCAGCTCCTGGCCTGCCAACGAGGAACGCACAGCGGCGACACTAGACACTTAAATAGCTAAGACGCTAAAGTCGCGCAGGAGGTGGGGAAGGAGTGGCACGCGCACGGCACAGGGCACAGGCGCTTGCGCACAGCACAGGCGCATGCGCATGCGCACACGCACACACTCTCTGGAAGCTCAGCCAGACCCCTGGCCGCCTTCATATGGGTGAGCAGGGCAAGGCAGGTAGAGATGTGCTTCTCACTGTGCACCTGTTCATAACTTCTCAACTTTGTGATGTGGAGGTACCATCCAGTGACATACAAATCAGAAACAGAAATTCAGGAAACAAAGAGCTAATATAAAATATAATAAAAGCCTTTAAGGGAGGCCTGGGGCCTTAAATTGTTCCAACAGGGATAAAGATATCATTAAGCACCTGCTACATTAAATACGCGTGAGAACCTCTAAAAGAGGAGACATGGAGAAAAATGTGAGAGAGGAAAACAATGCAAGAAAAAATTCAGCAGGAAGTCTATAACTTTAGTGTCTGCATTAGCAACCCTGAAAACTAATGAGCCAGCCCATCAACACAAAAATAAGAGAAAGGATAAAACAACACAGGAACAGAGTGGAAGGATGAAACGGGCATAGAAGAACCAGAGGAAACAAAGACACAGCATGTGGCAATAGCCACTTCCCAAACTGAAATTAAGAGAGAGAGAGAAATAAAGAGAAAAGCAGAGCATCTCAGAATAAGGGGCAGTTATGAAAGGGGTAGAAGCTGCACTGAGACACCAGTGGCCGAGCAAAGACTTCGTCATCAGGGGAGATCTTCCAAACCTCAGATCCAGCGAGCTCAGAGAACCTAAAGCAAGATCAATACCACAGAATCTACACTCTGGCACCTCCTGTTCAAACTTCAGGAAACCAAAGACAGAGAAACCCCAAAAGAGCGAGGTGGCACGTGAGAACAAGAGGGAGTGAAAACGTCCAAGCGCTAAGAGGAAAATGCTGGGTGAAAGTGAAGAGGAAATACAGACATCCTCAGACAGAAACAGCATGTGGAAGCATTCTCCAGAGAGGAGCAGTTGGTAG
The DNA here is from genome assembly GCF_022355385.1 of Mustela nigripes. Taxonomy (NCBI): domain Eukaryota; kingdom Metazoa; phylum Chordata; class Mammalia; order Carnivora; family Mustelidae; genus Mustela; species Mustela nigripes. The sequence goes on from NC_081567.1 coordinate 1,377,029, forward strand.
CAGTCAGAAGCTCGATCTACATAAAGAAAGCGTGAGCTTCAGAGAAGGGGCTAGTGACAGCCAAACCAGTGTGTCCCTTCCTCAGTCTGCACTGGCCACCATGCCTCAGTGGGGAGGTGAGTCAGTGGTAGTGCAGTGAAAAGGGACAGAGGGAGGGCCTGGGGGTGCAGTAGAGTCAGGCTCCTGCATGCCCTGGGAAGAGGGACAGCGCTGCTTCAAAATGGGCTCTGAGTCGGATACAACCGCACACTTAAGGACCACCATAAGAACACATCACTTAAGAACTGTAAGTCGTGAGTTAACAGAGAAAAAGAAAAAAATGGAGTCCTGTAAGACGCTCCTGAAAACCAAACCAGGCAGATCAATAGGGAAGAATGAAAAAGAGCCAAGAACAAGTGTCCACACAGAAAATGGCAAGAAACATCATGGCTGCCGAACAACTGGATCAGTATCACTGTGAGTGACTGAGACACGCTAACTGAAAGATACGGTCAACATGGAGTAAAAAAAGAAAGAAAGAAAAGGACCCAATTATATGTCTATAAAAAACCCACATTACAAACACAGACATAAAAGTTAAGGGGTGGAGAAGGATACATTGTGCTAACCTCAATCAAAAGACAATGAAGCAGACGGGGTAAATTTATTAATCTCAGGCAAAGCAGACCTCAGGAAAAAGAAATACCTATCAGAGATAAGAGGTGCATGCCATAATGATAAAGGGGTCAGTATTCCTAAAAAGACATACCAGTCCTAAACACACATGCACCTCACAAGAGAGGGTCGAAATCTGTGAGGCAAGACTGATAAAGCAGCAAGGAGAAACAGATGTATCTCCTAGTGTAGCTGGAGACTTCCACACCCTCTATCAGTAATTGACAGATCCAGCAGGCAGAAAATCAGTAAGGATATAGTTGCACCAAATAGCACCATCAATCAAAGGGATCTAATTGACATTGATAAAATACTTCACCCGCCACCAGCAGGACACATATTCTTCTCCGGCTCGCGTAGAACATTCACCCGAGACAGACCACATTCTGGGCCATAAAACACACCTGGACACAATTAAAAGAACAGAAATCATACTGAGTAAGCTTTCAGAGCACTCTGGAATTAAAATGGAAGTCAATAACAGGAAGATAGCTGGAAAACCCCAAACTATTTAGAGATTAAACAACACTTCTAAAAAACACATGGGTCACAGAAGTCTTAAGAGAAACAGAACAGTGTTTTTAACTAAATGAAATGAAACTTAACACAATACGCAGCAGGGTTTAGAGGGAACAGCGAATGCTTATTTTAGTTTAGGAAAGAAACTGAAATCAATCATCTAAGCTCCCATCTTAGAAAACTGAAGAAAGAAGAGCGCTGTAAGTTAAAGCAAAAGAAAAGAAGTAATAAAAATTAGAACAGAAATCAATGAAATTGGAAACAGGAAATCAATTGAGAGAAATCAACAAAACCAATGTCTAGCTGGCTGACCGAGATTAAACAACAGGGAGAAGACAGAAAACACTAATATCAGATGTGAGAGAAGGTCATCACTACTAATCGCGGGGATATGAAGAAGAATAGGAGTATTATGAACAAACCCATGCCCAGAAACTTGGTAACTTACATGAAACGGACCAATTCCCGGAAAGGCAAAAACTACCACCATTTGCAAGAAGAGAAAGAGAAAATCTGAGTCGGCTTATATCTATTGAAAGAAGTTGAATTAATAATAGCCTTCCTAAAAACAAGGCACCAGACTCAGATGGTTCCACTTGGGAATTCCACCAAATATTTAAGCATGAAATTGTACCAATTTCCTAAAATCTTTAGCAGAAAACAGAAGTAGTCATACATACATGTTTGTGTGTAATACTATAATGGTCCACACATGACATGTACTTGTCAAAACCCACAGACCCACACACGAGCAGACCTTAAAGCACAGATGTTAGTTAGTGGTCCTGTGCCCAAACTAGTGCACTCAACCTGACAGCCATGGCCACGGAACATGCAGGATGTTAGTTCAAATTGTGGGATGCAGGAAAGAATACAGGGGCTCTGTACCATCGCCTCCATTTTCCTATAAAGAAACTGTCCCAAAAGCAAAGTTTATTAATGAAAATATAATATAATTCTAGGTATAGTAGAATATTTATATCCCTTCTTAAAACAAAACAGAAAACAAAGAAACCCACAAAGAGCTGGAGAGGAGACAGTGGGCAAGGGACTGGGCACAGGAAGGAGGTGGCTTGCTCCTGTGCTCACTCGGTCTGAGTCAAAAGACACACAAGTCCAGGCTCAATGGGCACAGCTGCATGGCAGCTGACCAAGAATTCCATACCTAGCAAAAATATTCCTCAGACGTCAAACTGTAAGGAACACATTTTCAAACTGGGAAAAACTGAATTAATTGCTCAGCATCAGACCCATACCGAAGGGCATTCTGTGAGCAGAAGAAAATGATCCCAAGGAAATGATCCCAGGTGGATGCCCAGGGATGCAGGTGGTAATGAAAAAAAATTAAAAGGGTGAGTATTATACATCTATATGAACATACAAGGCAACAGTAACTAACTGGACTGCTACATGCAAAACAATGAAAGTGGCCCACTTTCTTACAGCATACACAACACCCTCAACATGTATGAGAGGCCTAAATGTGAAACTGGAAACCATTAAAATCCTAGAAGAGAACACAGGCACGGCCGTGGCAACATCTTACTCGAGAAGTCTCCTGAGGCAGGGGAGACAAAAGTAAAAATAAACTACTGAGACTTCATCAAAATAAAAAGCTTCTGCACAGCGAAGAAAATAATCAACAAAACTAAAAGTGAATGGGAGAAGATATTTTCAAATCACATCTCTGATTAACGGTTAGTATCCAAAATACAAAGAAGTTACAAAACTCAACACCCAAAAAACAAATAATCCAGTTGAAAAAGGGGCAGCAGATGTGAACAGACATTCTCCAAAGAGGACAACCAGAGGGCCAGCAGCCACATGGGAAGATGCTCGACATTACTCATCATCAGGGACATGTGAGTCAAAACCACCAGGAGGTACCACTTCACACCTGTCATGGCGGCAAAAATCAACAACAGAAGCAACGGCGGGTGTCAGCGAGGGTGCGGAGAGAAAGGATCCCCCATGCGCTGTTGCTGGGGATGCAAGCTGGTGCAGCCACTCTGGAAACAGTATGGAGGTTCCTCAGAAAGTTAAAAAGAGAGCTATATTATGATCTAAAAATTGCACTACTAGATATTTACCCCAAAAATATGAAAACACTAATTAGAAAAAATACATGCACCCCTGTGTTTATCGCAACATTATGTATAATAGCCAAACTTTGGGAGCATCCCAAGCGTCCACTGATTGATAAATGGAAAAAGAAGCTGTGATATATATATATTCGTTCCGCACTGTGGAGTATTATTCAGCCAGGAAAAGAATGAAATCGTGCCATTTGCAATGACATGGATGGTCCTAGAGAGTATAAAGCTAAGCGAAATAAGTCATAGAAAGACAAATATGTGATTTCATTCGTACGTGTAATTTAAGAAATAAATGAGCAAAAGAAGAAAAAGAGGCAGACAAAAAAGCAGACTCTCAACTGTAGAGAACACAGAGTGTTCCGCCCACTAGGTGGGGCGGAAACAGGTGGTGGGGACTAAGGATGCGCTTGTGGAGATGAGCACGGGGTGTCGTATGGAAACAATGACTCGCTCTATTGTACACCTGACACTAAACATTACACAGTATGGTAACTATCCTGGAATTCACGTTTTTAAAAAATGTAATGATGGTATGTTTTCAGCTACAGAATGTGTGTGTGTGTGTGTGTGTGTGTGTGTGTGTGTGTTAAGTGCTCAACAATAATAGTCTGTAAATGGATAAAAGCTCAATAGATGCTGTGTTTTAAGATCCTTTGAATCATCTAGAAGAGAGAGAAGTATTTATTTTTTTATGAGACTGTGACAGTCTGTTGTAATCACAACAGGCACTAAAAAATTGCATTAAAGCATAACGACAAGATGATGAGGGGGAAATGGTTAGTCTACAACAAAGTATTAAAAACAAACAAAAAAGAATACGAGCAAAAGGCAGGTAGTGAGGTGGTTAGTCTAAAAGCACGTTTATCCAGCGCCTGGGTGGCTCTGTCAGGCTAGCCTCCAGCTCTTGATTTTGGCGCAGGTTGTGCTTTCAGGGTTGGGAGATCAAGCCCTATGTGGGGCTCAGCACCCAGTGGGGCGTTTGCTTGGGATTCTCTCTCCCTCTGACCCTCCCTCTGCTCTCACTCACTTGCCCAAGTGCACTCTCTCTCTAAAATAAATAAATAATTCTTTGGAAAAAAAAGGGCAAATCTATCACTAATTGCAACTAAATTACATATATCAACTAAAAAAAAAAACAAAGATTTTCAGACTGTATAAAACTACAAAATCTATCTCTAACCTGTGTAGAAGCAACATCATAATAAAATAATTAAGAAACGATCATAACAAAACTTAAGAAAGTAAAAGGCACAAAGGCTATATTAAAAGGAAGCTGATAACATCTGTATTAATATCACACAAAGGAGATTCAAAGATCAAAAGAAATTATAAAGCCTATTTCATGATAATAAAAGGCTAAATGGACCAGGAAGATAATTATTTTCAGTCTATATGGGCCTAATAAAGATATGCTGCCATAATTGACAAAATTAAAGGGAGAAATAGGCAAACTTACAGTGAAGCTGGGAAATTCCAATGGTGGTCCCTCAGGATTGAAAAAAAAAGGAGAAACATCACAGAGGACATGGAAAATCTTAACAGTATGATTAACAACTGATATGCAGAGACTTAAAAGACACCACATTCAACAATGCAGACCGCACGTGATTCTGATGGGTACATGGACCATTTACAAACATCGGCTCCCTAGGGGGTCATACAACACATCCCAGAGTGTGGTCTTTAACACAATGAAACTAAGCTATAAATAAATAATTTGGTGATCACAAAATGTTGGAAATTAAATTTATTTCTAAATAACCTGGTAGTCAAAATAAAAGTCACACTAAACGGGTATTTTGAAATGAATGATAAGAAAAATATAACATATCTTAACTACAGCACGCATCTATGTTTACAGCCTGAAAGGCACAGGAGGGAAAAAAACAATCAAGTAGCTCAAAAGTTAGAACAACAAATTAAAAAGGAAAAGGGAAAAGTATACAAATAGAAGTTAATGAGGCAGAATACATGTGGTACAGAATCAAGAACGCCAGAAGCCAGTTCATTCAAGTGAGCAGTAAGACCAACAAACTCTTCGTGAGACGGCTCGAGAGAGCGAGCACTTACACAACCAAACAGCCAGACTGAAAAAGAAGACACAGCCGTAGATCATCAAGATGAATGATCATCCATAAAGAAAATCCAAATGACTTTGAACTTATTAAAATAAATCAAAGCCCCAATTTAAAATCTTCCCAACAAGAAAACCCAACAGGCACAGATCTCTTCACTGGTGAAATCTACCCAACCCTTAAAGAAGAAATATCTTGATCTCACAAATGCCATCACAGAGAAGAGAAAAAAAGAATCCCTAACTCATTTTATCAAGCCAGAAAAATCTATGACATCAAAACCTTATAAGGACTTTGGAAGAAATGAGAATTAGTTGTCAAAATCTCATAAACACAGAGGCAAAATCCCCAACTGACTTACTAGCAAATCAAACTAGGCATTACTTGGGAAGGAAAATCATATATAGGTTTGCTTATTCCTGAAATGCCAGCTCGGTTTAACATTTGAAAATCAATTAATTTGATTTTCCACATTAACGGAGTAAAGAAAAATCATACGATCATCACAGTACATGCAGAAAAAGCATCTGATAAAAATTCAACATCTATTCATGGTGAAGACAAAAAACAAAAATGCTCTTAGCAAATGAGAACTGGAAGGGAATTTCACCACAGTCCGCAACAGGGAAAGTGTGAACACTTTCCTTCTGACATGCCTGTTACCAAAGCACTTCTGTTTGAAACAGAGCTGGAGATCCTGAGCAGCAGCAGAAGGGGAGAATGGCCATAAAGCTACAAGGAAGTAAAAACTATTATGAGTAGGTGACACACTGTGAACACAGAAAATCCAATGGAATCCACAAATAGCTTATTTAAAAAAAGTTTAGAATGTTGCTGGATCAAACTCAATAATCAAAGTTTAATTATATTTCTCTGTGCCAGCAAAAAATTGTTAGAAAAACAAACTTTAGAGAAGATGCCATTTATAATAACGCACAAAACAAAAACACACCAAAAACAAATCTATGAGGTGTCTACTAGAAAGCCCTATAAAACACTGAGAGGAAAAAGAGATGACCTAAAAGCACAGAAGCATACATACCATGTTCATGGATCAGATGCACCCTTACCATAATGGTGCTACACCCCCAACAGAGATCTCAGCAGGCTTACTGACTTCTAAACCCCACATGAAAACATAAAGGGTCATCACCAGCCGAGGCAGCCAGGGAGGGAGGACTGGCTCTATCAGGTAACAGGGCTGAGCAGAGTCCCAGGGATGCAGGCAGGGTGGTCTGGGGAAAAAGAGAGAGAAACGGACTGGTGCAGAGGGGGACCCTGGTTTTACCACATAAGCAGCCCAGTGGGGTGGTGAGAAAGGAAGCGTTTCATAAGTCGAACTGACAGGACATAGTTGCTGGGGAGGATGGGGGGAGCTCACCATGACACAGCCAAGCTTTTGTGCTCTGAGCCTTCAGTGTGGAAAGGCCAAGCGGAAAAGAAGATAATACTGATACATACATTAGTGATCATGGGACAGGTGAGGGTTCCCTAGAGAGGACATGGGAAATGATAACCAACAAGGAATTTTCACATGATAAATTAGACTGCATTACAGTTTGGATCTTTTAAGTTGGAGAGAGTGAAAGCCAGCTACAGGCAGAAGGCATCTGCGTGCAAAGACCTGACTAAAGGCCAGCATGCAGAACACATGAGGAATTCTTACTGATCATAAAGAGAACAGCAGATGAGAGAAAACTAGACAGTGGGTGTGCCGGGGGCCTCACTAGAGGGGCCTCCACCAGCCGGGACGCACATGAAGAGGTATCCGCCCCCATCCACACCCTGGGAAATAAACACAACTGGAGACACAAGCAGACCCACCACCCATACTGACATGCAGCTGCCTAGCTGAATGACACGCTTCAGTGAGAGCAGGCTCTGGGGCAACAGGCGTGCTCCCTCACTGACAGCAGGTGTGCACCCTGTCGCATGCACAGAAGTGGACCCCTCCCGTGCCCCACGTCACGTGCCCGTGGCAGAGCAGCTCACTCCTGGGTGCTCAGCCACCAATTCAGATCTAAGTGCACCAAAAGACAAGTGGAGAACATTCACACCAACACCGTTCACCCTTGCCCAGAAATGGAGAAACTCAAAAATTATACACGGATGCATGCATGAAAAAGCATAATGTGGTCCACTCAGAGAACAGAAAGGAAGTAACTGCCCACAGAAACCTGATTTTGAGCAAGAGAAAGCAAATACAAAAGATTACATGTTGTAGGATTCCATTTACATAAAACTTAAAAACACGGAAGGGGGTGTGCAGTGTTCAAAGCAGAAAGGCATCGCCTTGCGCGGTGGCATGGGAAAGGGGGGCATCCTGGGTGCCAACGATGGCACTAGCTGTCCATCCGGGAGCTGAGCACAAGGGACCGGCTTTCCTGTGACTCACAGGCTTGTCCTCTTAGGACAGCTCTTGATGTACGTGTGCTGCAGGCCAGTGCAAAGCTGAAACAAATAAATATTAAACGAGATTCTGTAGTTTTAGAAGCATGGCTGTGGCCGTCCAGTCACACTAAAAACAGCTCATCATAAAGGAACCATCAAGACCAGAGACCAACTCCTTGAGGCAGCTGATCCTCAGTCAGGTGGTGGCATGGCGGGACTGCCCCAGTGAATTCCGAAAATCATACTGCACAGTCTGGAAAGGAGGCGCCTGGGGGATTCTGGGCAAGGATTGCTGAGGGTGAAAACTTCAGAAGGCTGGCCCAGAGCTTGGATGACAACGGAGTGACAGGGTAAGGACCAGTGAAGCATGACAGAGTCAAATGTCCACAAATCGAGAGCAAAGTGCCCCAGAACCGATGCCAGTGGTGGGGGAGATGGGAAGCCCTGCCAGGAGACCTGGGCTGTGTTCCCAAGAATTCAGCCTGGGGTCTCGCAGACAGCGCTTTTCCCCACACTCTCCCAGAGATGCTGGGGGCAGGGGGGCGAGGCAGCAAACGCACATCCCCTGTGAGGCCAGCGACATCCTGAAAGGCACAGGGCTTGTACAAATGCTGGGCACTGCTAAGCTTCCACAACAGGCAGCAGAACGCTCAAGAAAGCAGCAGAAACTTCATCTGGGCTTGGTGAGATGCTTCTAAACACACCCATGTCGCCCTGGTGGGTCCACTAGAAGAGCTGGCCCATGGTCCCACACACCACTGTCCCCATCTCAACACAAAGGAGCAGTCAGGCCCGAGACTCCACTCCCAGCAGTCTCCGGGGGCCTCGGGACCTCCTGTGCCCATGGCCACCACACCTGACAGCAAACACCTGATGACACCTCATTCCCGCCTCTGGGTCCTACCACCTTCTCTGCTGCTGTGACTCCTTGCAGTCTTCGGAGCGGCTCACCTTACCACCCGGAGAGCAAGGCCAAGCACTCCTTCCTGCAGGCTGGCGGGCACAGGGCAGGCCTGACACCGGGTGGGTCCACCAGATCCTTGGGCGTCCCCCAACGGCAGCAGGAGGCCAGGAGCCGGCCCCAGCACAGACCACGGCCCTCCCCAGCCCATCCTTGGCCAGCAACTGTGGCCAGGCAGGGGAAGGGGGAACTTGCTGCTCGCATCCTCACCACCAGCCGCGTTCCCGCAGTCTCAACCTCCCAATGAAAAGCCCTACAACACCTCTTATGGAAGAGGCAGGAATCAACTGAGATTTCCCAAAGCAATTTTACTGAGATTTCACACTCCCTAATACAAATTGCATTTCATTTATGGTGGGTGTAGGACGCGTCCGTGGCCATCGCTCCTGACAGCAGCGCGGTACACGCATGCAGGTGATCCAAGCAGGCAGCCTTGCGTCCGTGCCGTGCGTGGGGGGGCCACATGGGTAGAGCGCGAGCTGCCGTGGCCTGGCTCTGGGTCAAGCACCGTTCACTGGAGCTGGGTGGTGGAGGGATGGTCTGATGACTGGGGTCCCGGCCAGCTTGCCGGAGTCAGAGTGGCCCCTCCCTCTCCGAGCCCTGTCCTCCCCCACGGCTGTAAAGCAAAAGCTGAAAAAGATGGGCCGGCTTTCCCCGTTGGAACGTTTCGGCATGGGTGCCAGAGCTCAGGTGGACTCCCCACGTGCGAGGTGCCCAGCGAGATGGTGACTGCACGCCATGGCTCACTGGCCCTCTCCTTCACTGCGGGGTGCCCAGTGCCTGGCACAGCGCCCCAAAGCTAACAGCCATTCAGTAAATATCCACTCGGCCATCATGCGAGTGAACACGACAGTCCGTCACGCCATCTTCGGAACAGCCCGGGCAGGCAGGGGCTCACCCTCTCAGGTGAGGAAACAGGCTTACCGAATTCCTGAACTTGCTCAACGTGACCAGGGTCCTCAGGCGCTCATGATGGCACTGAGACCTGAGCTCAGGTATGCAGGAAGCAGGGGCTGGAGGCTCAGCTGTCGTGCTGAAGGTGGCGTGGACACCAGGATGGAGACACATTTTATAAACCTAGGCTCCATGACAGCTCCTAGTCCATGTCCCTGGGATCACAGAGCATAGGAAGGTCACGGGCAACAGTGACCCCAAGGTCTTCACCACTCACTAAAGCACCAAACCCCGTGCCTCCAGGACACAGGACATGACCCAATTACTTCTAATTTTAAAAGTCCGTCCTCAAACGAGAAGAGCAGACACTAGACAGGCTTTGTCCCTTCACCTGGCCCTCCCCAAGGAGCTGACCCCAGAGCTCAGGGAGGGGCTCCCCCTGCCAGACCAGCCTTCGGAGCACTGCTCTGCTGACCAGACAGAAATCTAGACAGGGGCTCCGAGCTCAAGGACCCAACAAGGCCAACGGAGGCCGCGCTGCTCTGCACCCTCAATTGAAAGTTCACATCTGGGGTGCCTGGGTGGCTCAGTCAGTTAAGTGTCTGTCCTGTCCTGCATCGGGCTCTCTGCCCAGTGAAGAGCTCTGCTTCCCCCTTTCCTCCTGGCTCCTCCTCTGTCTGTCTCTCTCTCTCAAATAAACAAATAAAATCTTGGAAAGAAAGTAAGTAAATAAGTTAGCTCATGTCCAGTGGCAGGGATGTCCCCCTGAGCTTAGAGTAGCTCTACAAGAAGCCCTGCTCTCCTAGACCTCAGCGCGGGAAAGAGTTGGAAGTAAATGCTGAAAAAGCAAGTAGGGCCAGGAAGGAGAAAACATGGGGGAGGTGGGGCTGAGGACGCCTAGGCAGAAGCCTGTGGCAGCACACCAGGAACAGGACCAGCCCGGACGGCAGGGTGCGTCAGGCATCTTTCCAGAAGGACAGCAAAGGGGCATCGGCTCAGGCGACTCTCCAAGCCCCACCTTCTACCCTGCAGCGCCACTTCCACACGCGGGTTCCTCTCCACCCCTGGGTCTGCAGGACACCCCCACCCCATGCATTGCTCTTGCAGCTTGGCCACGTGGCCTCATGCCATCAGGGTCTCGGCACACGCATGCTGACAGCCCCACAGGGCCCAGGACACCAGAAAGCTCATACCCAGATCCACCACCTTCACTCATCCCATAAACACCGCGGGCCACCGACCACCGGGTCCCCAGGACAGAGCAACGAACGAAAAGGCCCGCTTTCAGCTTTTCACACTGCCACGTCTATGGTAGATCCTGGACTCCAGGCCCCACGTGGCACCAGGGCAGGCGTGAGTGAGTGACTCTGCCAGGAGCCTCGGTTCTGTCAGCGAGGAAACAGGAGGAATCTCCTTTCATCGGCTTATGTTTAAGACCAAGTAGGGTCATTTATGTAAAACCCATAAAATCAAGTTATTCTTACCCCCATCTTCTTGGAGTGTCTTTGCCCATTTAACAGCAAAATACAAGCCTGGTTTTTCCCACTGAACCACTGGACTAGGGCCGCTCAGGACGGGGTAGGTTGAGGGGACGGCCCAAGACGGGGGACCCACTAGAGTGGGTGTCCCAGGGCAGGGGCCTGCTTGGGTCGGTGGGGGGGGGGAATATCCCAGGAGAGGGGCGTCCCAGGACAGGGGCCCTGCTGGGGTGGGGGGTCCGTCCACACACTCTGTGGCCCACCATCCGGCCATCATCACAACTTCCTATTTAGGTCAGGACTCTCTGTGCCTCCCTGACCACACGGCGACTCCACGGGGTAGGTGAGACCTTCATTCTTTGTCTTTCCCGGCTGAATTTCCGACACCCAAGACAATACTCGGCAAGGAAAAGATGTTAAAAATATAACTGCTGAAAGACTCGCAGTACTTGGCGGAAGGGCTCTGTCAGTGCCTAGTCTCCCAGTGAGTGACCTTCGTGGTCAAGAGCATGGGGGCCAGCTGCTGGGCGGTGGGGGGGGGGGGGCTGCCTCAATATCCCTGCAGCAGCTCTGTGAGGTTCACAGGTTAGGAGGGCTGGCGAGCTACTCCCTCGGCCCTCAAGTCTCCAGACCCTCCCAGCCTCTGGGGTAAGGAGGGAACCTCTCCCCATGGCCCCTCTGCCCCTGTCCCCCCACCCCCGACATGCTGCAGTCACGGGCCCTTCCCAGGGTCCCCCAGGCCCGCACTGGCACTCGAGATGGAGGGACCAGTCAGGCCCTGCAGGGCACTCTGGCCTCTTTCTAAATCACACATGATGGCTTCTTGCCACTGGCCTCGAGCAGAGCCAAAGGAGAGGCTGCATCTCCACACTAAGTGTCCCTGTTCCAGGTGCTTACAAGGCTGACACTGCTCCCAGCTACAGGCCTGCCCTTCCACTGCCCAGCAGGCCCAATACGGGGCTGGTTCCCGAGGGGACAGCTGTGCCGATGTCTCTGTGTGCAACTGCCCCTCCAGGCCCACCAGCCAGCGAACAGGGTGGCAGTGCTGGAGGACTCAGGGACAAAAGCTCCTCTCACCCCACTCAGCTGAGGCTTGGAGAACAAACGGGTCACAGAACAGAGGAGCCCAGCCAGGAGAAAAACAGACCCCCACTTCCCTCAGCAACGAAAGCAGCGGCGCTCCACAGGACTGGGGACACCAGCCCAGGGATTCACCAGGGACTCAGAGAAGCCAAGGCAGCTGCTCGCACTGGCGGCAGCCTCCCGGCTCCATCACCACAGGGCAGAGAAGCCACTGCATCCCGGGCTGGAGCACCCCCGCAGGCCCCCTCACCCCCTGGCTCTCCTTTTCCTGAAGATAGGCAGCGGGACAGGCAGGAGGGAGGCCTGCATGGCCGAGTCACAGCCCGGATCAGGGGCAGCTCACCTCCCAGGGGCTTGCAGGACCATGACGGGATCTGACTAAAGGCCCCCCTCACCTCTATCCCGCGCCAGCGGGCACCGACTCCTTCAGCAGCAAAGGTCACACGGTTCAAACAGCAATGAGCGCTCGACATGGCACAGACATTTCAAGTGGCCAGCTGACTCTTCAGAGCACGACAGGGCAGCCACAGGGCACTACCGTACAAATGTGACTGCAAAAACCCTTCATTTGCTTGGCCTTCCCTGCTTCTCAGATGCCCTCCCCTTGCAGGGGGACTAGACTCGGGCTGCAAATCTGGCTCTCCCACTTCCTGGCAATGCTTTCTGGCAAGCTACCGAATCCCCGGAAATCTCCTCCCTCCTCTGGAAAACAGTGTCGTCTAAGACGGGAGAGGACTGAATGCAGTCTTGGGCAAGGGCCACAGAAATCCAGTAAGATCCATCTCTCACGCAAAGCAACATGACATGAGCTGCTGATGATAGTGCTGACGGACACGCCTGCTGGAGGGGAGGTGCGCTGAGCCAGCAACGCTGACCCAGGCTCCCAGCAGTGCTCCTCCCCTATAACCAGGAATTCCAGGCTCCGACACACATCTTAAGAAATGAGTCAGAGGGGCGCCTGGGTGGCTCAGTGGGTTAGGGCCTCTGCCTTCAGCTTGGGTTGTGATCTCAGGGTCCTGGGACCGAGCCCCGCATCGGGCTCTCTGCTTGGTGGGGAGCCTGGTTCCCCCTCTCTCTCTCTGCCTGCCTCTCTGCCTACTTGTGATCTCTGTCTGTCGAAAAAATAAATAAAATCTTTAAAAAAAAGAAAGAAAGAAATGAGTCAGAGATGGGGCCACAAGTTACATCCAAGGATGCTGTTCCCACCACCAAAACTAATAAAAAATTAAAAATAGTCTAAATTTCCAATCGTTTTTCAAAAACTGTTTAATGACCAAGCATTTGTCATGATAAATGTTAAGTGACAAACACGGGACACAAACAGGTCTTGTCTGTCCTGTTCATGCCCATTCTCCTGATACCTGGAACACCTGCAGGAACACAGCTGACCCCACAGCACCTGGCCCTACGGTCACCAGCCCGTGATGAATGGATGGACGGACAGGTGGATCGACAGGTGGCTGGCTGGCTGGCTGGATAAACAGATGCATGGGCGGAAGGATGGAGAGACGAATGAATGAATGGCTCGATCAAAGGAGAAGGAGGGAGGAAGGAAGAAATGAAGGAAACGTAAAAACATGATTTCAATGCCACCTCTGGGTACAGGAATTAAGGTCTTCTTTTTTTTTTTAATTATCTTTTAAGATTGTATTTATTTATTTGAGAGAGAGATCACGAGTAAGCAGAGAGGCAGACAGAGAGAGGGGGGGAAGCAGGCTCCCTGCTGAGCAGAGAGCCTGATGCGGGGCTCGATCCCAGGACCCTGAGATCATGACCTGAGCCGAAGGCAGAGGCCTAACCCACTGAGCCACCCAGGCGCCCCAGGAATTAAGGTCTTCTAAAAGGTCTTCTTCATACTTTTTTTTTGGAGCATCTGAAAGCTCCCAAATGTGCAGTATTATAATCAAGGACAAAAAACAAAAGAGGCATTCTAGGTTTTAGAAGGGTTCAGGGTTCCAAGGCACCTCTAGACACATCTGCCTGGAGCCCTCACGATGCTGACTGGGGCCACTCCACAAGGGGTCAGAGACCTGGAGGGGAAAGGTCACAACCCATGCCAGCACCCGAGGATGGAAATGCCTAGGCACAGAGGAGGAGAGAAGGAATCACAGTAGCTTGGAGTAGCTGGAGAGAGACGGTCCGACCGACTCCAGCCCAGAGGCCCTCCCACCGTGTGTAACCGCCACCTGCCGGAGGACACTGGCGTTCTCTCCACTCGGGGCTGGTCCGCATAAAGCTGCCAGGAACAGTCCCATATGTCAGTTTTATTTCTTCAGGATAAATGCCCAGAGTGCAAGTGCTGGGCCATCTGGTCACTGTGGTTGAGCTTTCAACAACGGAGACGTTATAACCCAGAGTGCTGTGCCCGTTCACGTGTCCACCAGCACAGCAAGGGATCCAGTTTCTCCGCAGCCTTGCCAGCACTTGGGGTTGTCACCACTTTTTATGTTAACCGTTCGGAGGTGTGCAGCGATCCCTCACTGTGGGTCTCCTTGCATCTCCCTGCTGGCTCTCGGTGCTGAGCACCTTCTCCTACACCCATCCGCCATCTGTACGTGCCAGTTTTCTAATTAGATTTTCGCTGCTGTGGAGGGCTCGGGGTTTTTCAGACATAGCCACTAACAGTCCCGGTCAGACACATGGCTTGCAAACATGCTGTCTGCACGCCTCTCTGCAGTCGGGACTAGGGTCTCTCACAGCGCAGAACATTCTGCCATTGCAAAGTCCAGTTTATCACTTTTCCTTTTGACGAATCGTGTTTTCGATGGCCCGGTCTAAGAACTCTTTACCTAGACCCTGAAAATTTTCTCTCTCTTTTTTTTCATAAAAGGTTTGTACTTTTATGTTCCACATTTAATTTTGTGGTTACTTTTTATATGAAGTGTAAGGTTCGGTTTTTTGGCTGTGGGTGTCTAAGTGCTCCAGGGAGACCTGCTGAAAGGCCATCTTTCTTTCCCCGAACTGCTTCTGCATCTTCCTCAAATATCAGCTGACCCAAAGCAAGCTGAAGAAAGGAAGTAATAAAGATGAGAGCAGAAGTAAGCAAAAAGGAGTGCAGAACACAACAGAGAAATCAGCAGAGCCAAAAGGTGGCTCTTTAAAAGAGATCAGTAAATCAATAAACCTTTAGCTAGGCCAACCTGGGAAAAAATACAGAAAAGCTTCAGGTAACTGAAAGCAGAAATGACAGAGGCAGTATCGTTGACCTTATGGAAATAAAAAGAACTATAAAAGAATGTTATCAACAACTAGACACCGAGTCGCCAACAATCTAGTGAAATGGACAAATTCCCACAGACACAAACTACCAAAACTGACTCAGGAAGAAATAAAAAGCCTGACGTACTGAAGAGACCAGCGAGCCACCCGCAGCTCTCTGTCGTCGCTAGGAGGCCCATCAGCCCTGCCTCTCCTGTCCTGGGGGTGCAGAGGACACCCGTGTGAGCTTGGGCTTCTGTTCAGATGGCGCTGCCGTGTTTCTCCAGATGCACTGCTCCGTGCGGGGGCACACCTGGCGGGTTCCCACTGCTCAGTCTCCAGGTTCAGGGACGCCTCCCACAGCTCCTGCCTTCCACTACTGAGCTCAGCCACCACGGGCTCATTCATACTTCCAGCTACGGTCTAACGCGTCCAGCTCCACAGGTGCTCAGGGCCCCTGGTGCGTCCGGGTGACTCCTCCAGCTCCAACCGTGCGATAAGACAAAAAAAGCAAAACACCACAGGGTGTTTCCTAAGTCCCGAGGTCTCCAGCCACCACCTTCCTGTGTCTTTTATGTTTGTTTTACATATAATGTCGAGGGTTGTTAGTTGTGCTTAGCAGGAGAAGACACGACTTCTCCATCCTCCTAGACAGCAAAGTGTTAGCTGCTCTCTACAAACATTCAGCAAGCTCAGTGCTGGGCACTGCAGCTGACCAGCTGGCCAGACGCTCGCTCTGGTAACTAGACAGTGTCCAGCATTGCTCAGGCTCTCCGGTGACATTCCCAATGTGTGAATTCAACCAGACGAGGAAGGGCTTTGAAGGCATCTAATTTAGTGATGGACCACGAAACCCTCTCTGCCTGAGGAAGGTAGGACTCCATCAAATAGTACTAACCTCCATGCTGCGAAGATGCCACTGACCACCAAGGCTCCCAAGGGGGAGGGGAGAGCTGGAGGAGAAACTCACTTGCTCTGTTCCAGCGAGGCACAGGGACAAAAGTCAGGGAGGACGATCCCCCTGTAAAAGGTGTGGTTATGGAAAAAGAAAATGACACACACACCCCCCCTCCACAGATACACCCCCGAGACCTCTGGACACTGCAGCCCAAGCATGGCCTGTGATGGCAGCCGCGTTCCCTCATCTACCCACACGCATTTCACAGGTCATCCACGCACCCCACATGGTTTCTCCATCTGGAGAGCTGTACTAAGAGCCAGAAAACGCAGCCACCAGCTGGCCCTCTGGGCGGAAAGCCCCTCACCCCGGAAACAGGACAGAGCTGCACTTGCAAAGTTTGGACTCCACTTTCTGCGTCCTCTTTCTTTATAAAATTGCTTATGCAAAGAGATTACCATGCATAATGCATTCAATTATGCAGCGTAAGATGCGGCCTTAATGGAGAAAATTCAAGTCAGCCTTGTAGACACTTCAGGAAATATTAAAAAAAAAAAAAAAAAGACTGTGCCACTGACTTTCAAATGTGTTTGAATCTGCACACCTCTCACTACCCATAGGGACACAATATAAATCTATAAATGAGCGCTCATCTCATTTCCCACTGTTTTCCTGCATGATGAGGTGCCTGGAGCTGACACCTTCCTCATTCTGGGCGGCAGGGCTTGCATTAGCATGTAAATAGCTGGCAGATACAAGGAAATGAAAGCAAGGAAGAGCTCTTTAATTAACTTTAATCCTCTGAAAAGCCATGCAGCAATCTGCTCTGACAGGAGGCCCTCCCTGGCCCAGGGGGGTCCTGCCAGGACAGCACTGGGGGTGTCTGCAAGGACCCGCCTGCAGAAGGGACAATTGGTATGTGGCCCACAAAAGGCCGAGCCACAGCTGTCCCCTGGAATTTGGGCTGCTCCACCAAGCCCACCTGCCCAGACACAGGGTTCTGGGTCCTGAGGTCTCTCCCAATACAGTGTGCGGGGAGGTCCCATCGGCCTCGCCAACACACAGCACGCTCACACAGAGACAGTGCTGAGTCCACGGCAGTGGGAGCGGATAGCCAACAGGCCCCGGAGAACCTGGCTCCGGACAGGTCCACACACCTCCTTCTGCAGGCAACAGGGAGGTGGCAGTGGCTTCGAGGCTGTGAGTCACTGGGTCCAGCTGGGCTCACAGTATGTGGCTTCGCGATTCTGCGGGAGCCTGGGTCACTGCTGGCCACAGTCTGGCAGCAGGGGCTCCAACAACGTGAGAAGGTACAGAGGAAGACAAGGGGTCCAAGGCGGCCAGATGCCACGGGCTGAGCAGAAAGCACACGTCGGGGCAGGCGCGAGAGGATTCGAATTGCAGCAAACACTGAGGGCCATCAGGGCCAGTGGCCTGCACGGCTCTAAGGAGGCAGCTGCCGAGCCCTGACACGGGGCTGACCTGCCATCAGAGAAGCCCTGACCATCAGCTCCTCCCGAGGCGGCAGAGGGCGTCGGGCCCAGCGGGACCGTGTCTGGATCCCACGCAGCACACCCACTGAGCCAGATCTGAACGTACACACTCACTCTGGGGAGTCACGCCACCATGACAGGGCTGCAGGTCTGGCCACAGGGCGCCACCAAGAAGCCATGTGCTTGGAATGGTTCCCTAAAAACATGAGCACTCCCAAAGAGACTGGCGCGCAGTCTGGATTTTACCCACGAGGATTTACAAACTCGGTCTAGTAACAGAGGCAGCCGAGGCAGCAGCCTGGAGATCGGGGCTGACACGGGCTCCTGTGCTCCAGCCACGACATCCTTGGTGCCCCACAGCCTGCGCGGTGTGCACTTGTCCTGCTCAGTGTCACCAGGTTACACCAAGAAGAGAAGGCAGTGTGTGCACGGAAGCCACCTGCTTGAGTGACAAGCACAGCAGGGAAGGAGGATGACAAGCACCGTTTCCCGTATCAAAGGCACACGGGTTACCTCCATGTCCCCAATGCAGAGGAGGGAAGTTAAGGGAAGGGGCCATATCCCATGCCCCTCCACCCCACGCCCCTCCATCCCACACAGGAAACAGAAACTCAGGTGGGAGGTCCTATGCCCCAAGCCACACAGAATCTGAGCCCGGGCCTCCAAGCCTGCCTGGTAGCATCACTGTCTCCAGGGCGGGGCCACCAGGAACCAGGGATGACAGGGAAGGTCACCCACCCCATGACCTCAGCGCCCCCAGTTTGCACTGCTCTCCACATCTGGAACTCAGTCCCTGGATGTGGGTCTAGAGTCTGCATGGAGGCATGACCAGGGCTTGGCTCTCCACCCGCACTGCAGTGAGATGGCTATTCTCCCCAGTTATTTCATACAAAAGGGAAAAGTCCCTTTGAAACACGGGTTCCCAGCCCCTCCAGCCACCAAGCCCTCTCCTTACATATGCCTCTCATTACTGCCCAGCACTTCGCATCGATACGGAGCCGTTCTTCCCGGGGGCTTACAGGTGGCTAAATGAGGCCAGCTTACACGGGAATAAATCACGCTTCTGTAACTAGCAATATTTCTTTAACCGGAGGTTAATAAAAATCACTGGCAAAGCCTAACCAATGGATCTAATTTATTTAGAGACTTTCATAAAGCTGAGGATAAAGCCCTCTGTAAAAGCTTAGTGCAGAGCCCCAAGGGAGCACCAGCAAAGAGGACATCCCCGAGTGGGAGCTATAAGCCCCAGAGCAAGGGAAACGGCAACCCGAATCCCTATGAATCCCTCAAAGGAAGGGAGGGGAGAGCCAAGTGGGAGATCATGTGTCGCCCCAAAGCTGCCGTACTTGGCCAGACAGACACCCACACATACTCTGCAGGCCAAGCACTCAGCTCTGGGGAGCACAGGACACACAACAGGAAGACAGTCCACATTACTCTCCTGGGGGACCCAAGGGAGGACAAAACACCCCCCCAGGAGAGTGCTGCCTGCAGTGTGCAGCACCCCAGACCACATGCATGAGCCCCCCAAGACCACACTGGATGCGTGGGTCCTGCATGGCAGAAAGGAGCTGCAGGGCCAGCTGGCAGGGGGCAGGCTCAGGGCTGGACCTGCGTCCCTGAAGCAGGAAGCCCCCACCTGGCTCTTCGAGGGCTCCAGCCAGAGACTCTGTGGCTCTGTGGGCGGTCTGCCGGCAAAAAGGGCTGTGCTGAGATTCCCCCTTGCCCACTTGCCCATGCCTTCAGAGTGGGGGGCACTGCCTTCCAAGGACAGCACTCTGCGATGACACAGCTTCTCACAGTCGGTCACCATCTGAAGGCTGCCTGGGCCGGAAAGCTTGTCTTCCTGTGCGCAGCAGGGGGCCGGCCAGCCTCTCCCAGCCCCAGATGGGACCCTGCAAACCCCAGAGCAGCAGGAGGTCCTGTCCTTTTCTCCTCGGGCCATCAGAGTGGCTGCTCCGTGAGGGTACCACCCCGCTTCTTGGCCAGAGGCTTGACGGACAAGGAAAGAAGCTTTAAACACAGTAACGCTCACTTGAAACTTCTGGTCTAGAGAAAATAAAAACTTTAGAAGGGGCAAACTCAGGAACTGTCTAAATTCTCCCACATTCTTCCAGAAACCAGGCCCTTTAGCTGGAAAGCACATCCATAAACTATGCAAACATCTCCCAGGCCTGACGTCCCTGACAAGAACTAACACACAACAGACATGACACAGTTCCCTGCTTACACAGTGGCCTCACACTCACCTCTGGCTTCCACTTACATCTACTTACAGTACCCGGTCAGGCAAGGAGCGGGCATCACTGGCCCTTGGTCCGGAAGCCAGTCCTAAGCCCCAAGCAAAAGAGGAGAGAGAGCCTTGTGGAGCCCACGGTCACTCCCTCACAAAGTGCATACTGGACCGTTCCCCTCTGAATTCCCGGGGTATGAAGCCATGCACCGGGCACACCACATGGTCTCTCATGCGAACACGACCTTCCTACAGGTCCAGAGGAGACACATAGCCTCGGTGAAGGAGGGGGCCGCCAGTGGGAGGGTCTGCGATCCACCACAGACCCAAGGGTCCTCCCAAGCTTCTCCTTACTGAGACCACCCTCCTGGGCAGACAGCAGCCAGCACCCCCTCCCCAAGCCCCAGGCACTGCTGGCCAATGTGAGTGTCACTTCTCCCTGTTCTCTAGACGCAGTGTAAGCCGGGAATGACCCATGGCAAAAGCAAGCAACCAGACTTCTGGGAAGGGACCGAGAGATGCCTCTGTCTTGGCCCAGAGCCACAGCATGAGGCCACGGTGGATATCCAGTCCCCCCCCCCCCCCCGGGGCAATACCGCAAGTCCAGAGATGTGGCACACTGTGGGCCTGACTTTGGAGCCGTGCTGGGAGCGCCGTGGTCTGCAAGAACTCGCTCCCTCCTCCTCAGAGGTTTATCAGGGGCAGTTTGGATCTTTATGGGTGAAGTTAACCAAAAGATTATTGACTCTGAAACACTCTCCCCGCATTTGACTGTTTTCCATTTGATGATGGATGATATTTAATACCTTCCAGTCTGAGTGCACTCTGGGTCTGTAAATACAGATCCCACTTTATTGCTACTTAATAACTATTACGACAGCGAGGGCTGGTCCTCATCTTCTGGGCCTAATGTTCCATGCAGATCTCCTGGGAAAAGTAGCCAACTACATCAAACAGCCGGCTTTCCAGAGAAAACACACATGCACACTCACACATATATACACAACCACGCGTGCACACACAGTGCACACATAAAATGCACACAGACGGCGGCACTCCATGAACACTCACATACCACATACATGTGTACAGTAACATACACATTCTCACACCCCAGCACACACAGGTACACACACTCACACACACAGTCTCTGACACGAGGAAGCAGCGACAGGGACAGGCGGGAAGGAGCTCCCAGCCAGTCTCCTCACCCACAAAATGGGATTCTGCCAATCCTCACCCACAGTGTTCTAAGGACAACTGCATTCAGGGAAATCCGTCAGCATGACAGGGGTCAGCCGTCACTACTATTCATTTGGGTGTCTGCTGTTGGCTTACTGTAACACAGACACGCAAACATAACTGTCAACTTGGAGCACATCACACCCAGCCCCGCACGGAAGGCATGGACGAGCAGCTCACCATGTTGCGTGCTGAACCAGCAGCCTGTTCTCACACTGCTGATGCACCATGAGGGGCTGGCCTGGCGACCGCCACACCACACAAGCCCAGGCAATCCCCCCACCCCACAAGCTCGGCTCTGCCCAGGGCAGGGGCTCTGCACGATCCAGCCCATGTGTGCTTCTCAACCACTGAGTGCAGGCATAGCCGAGCTACCATTTGTCGGATTCCCTGCTTCTCTCCCCTGTGTCACCTAGGAAGGTCTCGAGTGATTCTCTGGAGCGGGGTGATTCTGAGAGCAGGGCTGATGGCAAGTGTGTGCTGAACGATCCACTGGCCTGGCGTGAGCACCGGCTCAGGATCACACAGCCTTCCCCAGCACTCAGATGGTGTTGCCCTGTCCTGGGACAGGCCACAAGCATGTCCCCACCCAGGACAGGAAGTGAGGGTTCCAAGGCAGGGTGTCCCGAGGCAGAAGCCCTAGGCACAGAGCCCCTGAGTTCAGTTACAACTTGGACTTTCTAAGCCTCAGGTCCAGGCTCTTCCCCCAGAAGGGAGACACTGGGAGCCCAGCTGCCAGGCCCCAGCCCAAGTGCTGACTCGCTTCCTGACACAGCCAGGGACAGACCTTGGGGGGCCACCCACCCAGGGCAGCCAAGGGCCAGGGTCACAGAGGGCCTCCCGTTCCTGGAGAGAGGAGGAGAAAGGGGCAGCCCAGCCGGCCGTGGAACGAGAACGGTGGTTCCACACCCCCAGCAGTAGGAGTCCCAGGGCAATGTCAGGGACACATGTGCCACATCCTCTCCTTCAGGACAAACCTTGGTGCAAGTCACATCCACCTCATGGAACACCCAAAAGGCCACTGCAGCCTTGGATTTTGCTACAGCCTATGGTAAGTTTGCACGCCAGGAACCACCCTGTGGTGGAGACAGTCTCAAGGAACAGCTCAGTGCCTGGTGTCCCCAAGCCTCCTGGAGGCAGCCTGGAGTGAGAAAGGCCCCGCCCCAAGACAGAAGGTGCAGGGTCCCTCCCCGACATAGAGGCTGTGAGGAGCCCCCTCCCAGAGTGAGAGCCCGGGGTCCCTCTCACATACTCAGGGCACAGGCACCTTTCTGGACCCCCTCTCTGGGCTGGCACAGAGAGGACAAGTCAGGGAGCAAAAGCCAGCAACAGGGAGATGCCTGGGGGCACCCAGAATGCAGACATGGCCCAGCAGGCCTATAGCGGAGCAGCCTCAGGCCAAGGGCAGCCAGTGGAGGTCAAGGGCATCTGGGTACCCTGAGACCCTCAGCAGGTCCAGCAGCAGCAGGAGGTGTGGCTCCTCAGAGCAGTGGCACCTGAGAGGCACCTGGCCAGGAACCACACTCTGAGTGCCACCACCACCAATGCCACCACTGTCACCACTGTTACTATCACTGGCAGCTCTGTCTCTGCTCAGGGTCAGGTCATTCAAAGATTGTGATCTCTTCCAAACCAAGTTAAAAAGACAGCAGATCTTCACAGGATGGGAGGGGGTTTTACGGTGTGAACAGGGACACAGGAGTCCAAGGTCTGCCCGTGGCACTCGGGCCCCTCTGGCCACCAGGGCTGCGTGGGCACTCCTTCCCCCCACACACGCCCCCCCGGCCCGGCGCTAGTAGGCCTGCACAGGGCTTTCCCAGTGAGGACACTCAGGCTTCTTCGCCAAAAACCCCCTGCTGCAGATGCCTCAGACCCTAGCAGCCAGGATGCTGAGGAGCAGTGGGAAGCACCCACCCCAGGACCTCAGGAAGCAAGACAGAAAATACTTCAATGCTGTACTTCAGAAATTCAACACTCAAGCAAAAATGCCCCATAAACAAAATAGTAAAAGTGCAAATGAAGATAGCCCCAGCCTCCTGGCCCCCACCCTGTGGGATGGCTTGGAGTCTGGACCCATGCAGGACATGGGGACATGGCCAGCTAGGTAGGGCACACAGGCCTCACAAGCAAGTGTCACTGGGTGACAGACCACAGAAAGGTGCCTGTGCCCTGAGTATGTGAGAGGGACCCCGGGTTCTCACTCTGGGAGGGGGCTCCTCACAGCCTCTATGTCGGGGAGGGACCCTGCACCTTC
Organism: Mustela nigripes; assembly: GCF_022355385.1. Lineage (NCBI taxonomy): Eukaryota > Metazoa > Chordata > Mammalia > Carnivora > Mustelidae > Mustela > Mustela nigripes. The sequence goes on from NC_081567.1 coordinate 1,400,498, forward strand.
TGTCTTGGGGCGGGGCCTTTCTCACTCCAGGCTGCCTCCAGGGGGCTTGGGGACACCAGGCACTGAGCTGTTCCTTGAGACTGTCTCCACCACAGGGTGGTTCCTGGCGTGCAAACTTACCATAGGCTGTAGCAAAATCCAAGTGTCTCAAGGGGCCTAGGGGCTGAGGTCTCACCTGCTGGCAGAGAGGCATCTGAGAAACCAAGCTGAGGGTGGAGAACACACCATCCCTGCCCCCCAGCCCTGAGCGCCTTCCACACCGGTGTGGGCCGAGCAGGCAGCCACAGGCCGTGACGCCAAAAGGGCCAACCTCAAAGGAGGAAGGATCGAAGTGCAGCTACATGGAGATGGAAGCATGCAGGGGACATGAGAGAGGACGCCGTCCACTTCCCCTTCCAAGAACAGCATAAGTGATGGCAGCGACCAGGCGGCCAGCAGGCTTGTTTGATAGCCGAGGCCCAGCTCCTCCACCACAGTCGGGAAGCCCTAAAGTGGTCACCTCCGTGTAGGGAGCCCGTGATCCAGGGTGTGCACAGGACAATCCAGGAACCTGAGGAAAATGGGAGGTCCTACTCATACTAATTTTTATCACTAATTTTTTAAAAACTTTCCAAGTAAGTGCACTGAGATTGAACTCTTTAGTCCTTCATCACTGACCGTGAGTCACAGGCTTCTCACATGCTTCTCAAGTAAACACATATGTGTCGCAAACCTTTTACAAGGGCATACAGTCCATAAGTCCAAAAACAGGGAAGAGCCCCAGGTGGCCCAGGGGCCTCAGGTTTGTACTGGGGGCGAGGGTGGAGATAGGACAGGGTGCGGCCTGCAGCTATGCTCTGGCACACGGGGTGGGGACAGCAGGGAGCAGGCTAAAACCAAGGCCCCACACACAGGCCACCCTCCGGACCTAGAGGAAGAGGACACATGTCCAAGCCCTGCACTCCCGGGGCACAGCCTCGGCCCTGCCCTGGACATTGGTCCGAGTTACAGCTCATCTCCCTTCCCTCTGCCCCCGGGAGCTACCATTCTTTTAACTTCCACTGTTGGGAGGAAAGACACCATTTTCCAAGCTGCTCATTTAGGTCCTAACCTTCAGTACTGACAGGTCTGTATCCACAATGTCGCTGCAAGCGCTTCTGACGCCCAAACAGCCATCGGCGGTGGGCAGACGGGGTGGCCCGGGGGAAGCGGGCCCTTGCTCACACAGGGCACCGCACCAGGGCCCGAAGGAAGGTGGGAGGGGCCGCTCGTAGGCAGAGGCGGCAAGTGCCGACAAGAGACAGGGAACAGAGCTGGGATGCTGCCCTCACCTACCACGGGGGCCGAGCAAGTTACCCTCCCCGGTCCGATGGACACTTAGCAGACCCGTCCTGAGTGCCCCGACACACAAAGAGCCTCCTAACAGCAAACTGCTGATGAACACAACAGAGCAGGCCCTTCCCTGTCCGGAGCAATGAAGAGGACAAGTGAGCCCGGTAGCGGGGAAGGCTGCCGGCGAGAGAAGCAGGGCAGCCCAGTGCAGCCCCCGAGGTCCGTGGCTGGACGGTGGTGGGTCCAAGGGTGCCACACTACCCCCCACGCCCTCTCAAACCCCAACTTAGTAAACATTTTCCAACTGGGGAGGGATAGAAGGCACTTTGTTTTGATTTCATTATATTTCCTAAAACTGCTTTTCTAAGACTGTTTCTGCAGCCTTGACCCGGTTCCAGCTGCCTCCTCGGTGGGGAACACGGTGACAGGGGTGACAAGTCTGCAAATGGCGTGCTCCCATAACAAAACACGTGCATTTTTTTTTTACCTCAGTGAATGTAAGAGAAATGTCAGCCTAGAAAGGTAACCCGAAGGGACAATATATCAACACCTAAAAATTAAAATTTGAAGATCCAATGCAGGATCCGAGAGGAGCCTGCCTAGCCTTGGAAGGAGGAGGACTGCTGCGTTAAGCAGGACAAATGCTAAATTAGAAACCACGGGCTGGGTGACGTACACTGCCCTCTTCCAGGCTTTTCTCAAGGATCACGCAAAAGTGATATGAAGGAAGAAAGAAGCAAGGTCTGAATCCGAGCCTGAATTTAAAGGGTGTGAATCACTGCCCGGGCCTGCCCCACAGCCGGGGCAGGGACTGAGACCCCAACTCACAGCAGAGTCCCCCACTCCACCTCGCAGACTGCTGCCGAGTTCCGAGCCCAGATCCTGCCGTTCCCCAGTAGCTGGTGGCTCCCCGGGAGCTGTATGCGAGGCTCGAGGACGGAGGTAGGAGGACGAGGAAGTGCAGCGCAGACCCTACCAGGACAGCAGGACAGCAGGTGTGGGGACGGGAGGACAGGCACCCAGAGGCCAACGGAACAAATGAACACAGCAGGAGGGGTGTCCTCTGGGAGGTGGAGGGGATGCAGAGAGGACATGACCATGGTCGCTGGAGGAGAGCAGGGTGTGACAAGGACTAGGAATGGATGTGGACAGTGGGGGGCCTGCAGACATCTGCAGAGACTTCAGCAACACCAAAGACCAGCGGTCAGCACTGGGCACCCACGCAGATAGAGACATGTCACCGTGGTGTGCGAGGTCTCCACTGTGGCACACCCCTGGGCCTGGTCCAGCACAAGTCCGGGTAGAAGGACCTGTCCTCCGGGTAGAAGGACCTTACACTGGCTCTGAAATGGACTGGACTCTGCATTCAACATGGTCCACTGACCTGCAGCCCAGGTAGTGCCTGGGAGCCAGGCAGACAGGCCGGGTCTTGGGCCCTGCGAGGGCCACTTACTCAACACCACATGCCCCAAGATCCCACCTGATCCGTAGGCAGACGAAGGAGCTTGCCGTAAAGGACTGACTCATGCCCTACAGAGGGACAGTGCAGAGTCCACAGGACTACTAACCTCTCTGATCTGCAGCACTCTCGTCCTTAGCATGGAGGAGATGGGTGTGATGAGGGGCACACTCAGGCCTCTGCCGGCCACAGAGTGTGTCTGTCACATCAGTCCGGGTGTCGTCAGCACTCCTCTCTGCCTATGGAGAAACCACCCACGGCCGTGCAAAATCCATCTATACCAAAGGCCCAGAGCGCCAAAGGACCCGGTGGGAGCTACTCAAGTCTTGCCTGATGAGGACAGGCTGAGCATCAGAACAGAGAGAAGGGGGACAGCAGAGAAGGCCAGGGTGCCCCAGGAAGGGTGGGCCTCGAGGTGGGCAGAATAGCACCCCACCTGGTCAAGGTCGAGCTCCTCAGCCTCATCATCTCAAGTCATAGGGACAGAGGGCTCTGGTCCAATTCTGCCTGGCACACTGTGGCAAGGCACACAAGGCATGGCACACCCCCCAAAACCACGTGCCAGGTCAGCAGGCCCCAAGACATCCCTAAGGGCATGTATGTGGATGGGAAACCCTGACAATGCAGGCCCCAGAGCAGGACAGTGCAGACATGCTGTGGCTTAGTGACTGTTATTACTCAGAAACGGCCACAACGCCCACAGCAGCTTCCATCCAGTAAGGACAGCTGGAATGCCCCCAGACAGAGGACTAAAAACAGACTGCCCAGAGGCACTACCCCTCTGCACACGCCAGATGCATCCCTGCCTGTCTCCACAGCCCCCCAGATAGCTGCAGATGTAAACACACGGTCAGGAGAACCTGTGCTCACCATCTCTGCGCAGAGCATAGATCGCCGTGCGGGATGAAGCTGGGGTGGGGGCCGGCTTCGGAAGGGGGCAGGGTGCAGAGCAATCAAAGTCACCGCACTGGGGAGAGGGCAGAGGGCGTGCACTTGAGAGAGCACCCAGGACAGACCCAAGCCAGGCCCTGTTGACAGCCGGCTGCTTCTCAGGAGACAGGGCAGGTACTGGGCACTTTCCGCCTTTCCTTCTGTGCTACCTAAGCCCGGGAATTTTCAGCATCAAAAAGGAAGGCGTACAAGAGAAATCCTTTTAATAAGATTAGGAAACTTGTGGGCTCTGAAGAAGGACACGGGAAGAAGATGAAGACTCGGATCAGAAGCAGCCACCGTTTCAGTTCTTTTGGGAGAGAAATGGAGGTAAGAGGCTAGGATGTCAAGCTGTGCACAACCTGCCTGGGTTCAGGCACCAGGAGGAGCCTGTGGCCAAGGCCAGGGCGGCTGGAGCAATGGCTGGAGGTGCACCATCAGAGTCTGCTCCCCGCCCCGGCCTCCTTCCCTCATGAGCCTAGTCCCCATCGATGCCAACTCTGGTAACCCCCACTCACCTGGGAGAAGCAACCAAGTGCCCTGAAGGCTTATGTGCACCCAGTTACACACTCGGCAGTGAAATGCCTCAAGACCTGTCCCAGGAGGGAGGCCGGGGGCAGGGAGCCAGACCCTACCTGCGGGGCTCCAGCCTCCAGGGTCCCCCTACCCAGTTCTGTGTCCCATGGGCCCATCAGGAACAAAGGGCCCCACCCCACAGAGCTTCTACAAATAGGGAAGAATAGGGAAGAGACACAGCTTCCTCGAGGAAGTGTTGGTGCTGAAAGCATTCAATGCGGAACACACTCTTCTTGTGTGATCCAGACACTTAAGTTGAAATTGTGCATCGCACGAAAACCTGCATACAGGTGTGTATGGCATGCTCCTTCAAACTGCCAAGACCTGGAGGCACCAAGATGCCCCTTGCTCAGTGAGTGCGCAGGTGAACTGTTCTGTCCAGCGCTGAAGAGGAACGAGCCATCAGGCCATGCGAAGACACAGCGGAACAAGGGCAGCCCGACTGGAAAAGCTACACGCTGGGGCACTCCAACCGTATGATGCCTGGAAGGGGCACAACCACGGAACAGGGAAACATCAGTGGCTGCCCAGGTCTGGGGGTCACATGGGGACAGGGATCTGAGGGCAGTGACCGCATTCTGGGAGCTGACACGGCAGTGGCGCACATGGGCCATCATGAATCCTTCCAGCTGCACAATGCACAACACCAAGGGCTAGCCTCAAGGAAGGACAGGCTTCTGTTAACAACCATGGAGCAATAACGCTGTGTGGATTGTACCAGACCGAGCTCCAAGACAGGGGGCTCGCAGGAGAGCTACCGCTGAGGCAGGGCAAGCGGGACCCCGGCAGTCGGTATTTGCCCCATAATGTCTCTATAAACATAAAACAGCTCTAAAAAACAGCCTATGAATCTAAAAACACAAAAACTTTAATGTCCATACTGTAACTATTCCATTTATAGAGTATTGTTGAAATGCCCTATTAGTAGAGACGGCAAACACAGCAGGGGACAACCGGGCAGATGTGCTTTCAGGGCAGCACGTGAAAGGTCTTCACAGCGGTGGAGCTTTCGTGCAGCTACACATGTGCAAGCACGACAAAGAACAGGTCCCCACCGCCACACATGCACGCACACACACACGTGCACATATGCACACACGCACACACACACACACAGAGCAGACACCAGATGCCCAGCTTTGATTCTGCACTGCAATCATGGGAGACGTTTCTAGGGCAGAAGCTGCAGGAAAGTTATGGGGGACCTATCCCACCATCTTCACAACTTCCAATGGATCTACAGTCATTCACACAAACACAGAAACTCAAACCTAGTGACCAGGCCCCAGCACCAGAGGGTCTCCTGGGGCCCCACTCCTAGCAGACTCCAGAGCTCAGCAAAGTCACCACAGCAGTGCTCCCAGGCTCTCACCAGTCTGCTCTGTCCCCTAGAGGGAGGCACACCTGGGTTTGGAGCACAGGCCTATGCAGTCACTGTGCCCCAGAAGTGCCCGGCGCAAAGGCCAGCACGCAGAGCTCACTCCAGCAGGGTCCACGGATGAGACAGCAAAGAAACGGGAGCAGGAGCATGGGTCCCCTCCATCCCTTCACAGCACCCCATCTGCCTGCACTGTGGTCCTGAGCACGGGAACCTTGCCTGAAAGCAGGCTCTTACAGGCTCTTACAGAGACATTATGAGAAAATATTCGAAACAGAACAATAAGAAAAATAACCCACGTCAAAAATGATGGGGTAGGCATTTTAGAAAACAACAAATAGGGGGCCTAACTGGCTGGGTAGGTGGAGTGTGCAACCCTTCATTTTAGGTTGGGAGCTCAAGCCCCACTCTGGGCACAGGGATTACTTAAAAAAAAAAAAAAAAAATGGAATTCCATTAATCCAATAAACAGTATCCACCAGAAACAAACAGCACGTTTCACCATTGGCGGCGAAGTACCGAAGCTCCCCGATCTGCACACAAGGACAGAGCCCGCATCACTTCCGCGAGGCAGTCAACGGGTGGTCCCAGCAATAAGAGGGAAAGAAAACAAGGAAATGAAAGGCACGAAGGCTGGAGAGGAAGAGGCCAGGCTCAGCTCTGCCAGAGCTGCTTTCCAAGGAGCAAGTTCAGCACGACTGCTGTGCACAGGGCAGCAGCCAAAACCCAAGTGCATCTCGGCACACCAGTAACACATACGAGGTCAGAGTCCTCAGAGAGGCCATGAAAACTGCACTGGAAACAAAATGCTTGGGAAAGTGTCTAATATAATGCATGTAACATGGGATGTTCTCGTTCAGAAGACAACGTGCGGATGTCATGTCTTCCCACACTGATTTACAAATTCACTGTAATCCTTATCATATTCCAGCAGAGTTTTTCACGTAAACGGACAAATGGATTCTGATGTATATAAGGATACGCAAGGACCAGAGTGAGCCAGGGAATCTTAGAGAAGAACCAATGTGAAGGCTGACTACCAGGTACGGACACGTCATAAAGCTGTACTACTGAAGACAAGGTGGCAGGGTAAAAAGACAGACAGAGAGAGGCAATGGAACTGAACACAGAATCCAGAAGCTGGACCGTCCAGGAACACCACTGGCGCGTGGTAAAGGCCCCGGGACACTCCACGGGAAAGGGCTGGTCTCTCAACAGATGGTGCTGTGCCAAATGCATGTTCAACAGAAAAAAAATAATCTTTCTGAGAATTTTAAGTGAGGTATAACTGAAACATAGCATTATTTTTTGGCATACAACATACGATTCAGTGTTTGCATATGTGGCAAGATGATCACCGGGTTAAATCCAGTTACCACCTGGGGGGGAAAGAGCCTAACACCCACGGCTTGTCACACCCAAACGTCAATCCGTAAAAGGTGAGACAATAAAGCAGTCAGAAAAGAATAGCTAACCATCTCCGTGACTTTGGGAGCCATAACTGTGGCGATTGAGGTCACCAAGGCTCAGGAGGTGCTGATGCAAAGGTAACAGAATCCGTAAGCTGGTCTGCGCTAACATTAAGAGCCGTTACTCGTCAACGGACACAATCAAGAGAGAAGCAGCAAACCACAGATGGGAGATGTGGCAGTATGCATCTCCCACGAGAGAGTTGTGGTCAGAATATGGAGAGAACTCCCCGAGAGAAGGGCATATAGCTCTAAACCCCCACACGGGGAGGGCCCACCTCACTGAGCACCAGCAGACCCAAACAACAGTGGGGCACCCCCGCAGCCCACCAGAGCTCTACCGAAGCCAGAGTCACGACATTCTGGCACAGACCCGGGGCGCCCACAGGGCGGGTGTCCACAAAACAGCCTGCAGCCCCGGTGACGCTGAGCCCACATGGTGGACATCTTCTGCCAGTCAGCACCACAGCCTGGCATGCCTGACACAAAGGAAGCCCCTAGGAGGACCTCCGACCACCTGTCTGCTCCCCAGCCAGGACCTCGACCCAGCCCTCCCACCACCACGACCACCACCAGGGCCACCCCCTCACTCAGGGAATCTTTCAAGGGTGGGACGTCATCACTACCAAACCACGCACTCTAATCCCCAGGGTGGTAAGACAGCCGGGGCCTGCATCCTCCTCTCAGAAACCAGTGCAATGTGGAATTCGGGCTAGGGAGCAGTTAGGATATAGATAAGAGAGTTAAGGGAAGTGTCTGCTTTCATTTGTTTTTTTAATTTCTTGCTAAAAAGTTAGCTTTTACTGCTGAGGTTCTATAAATAACAAAATTCTATAACCATATTGTGGAATATTAGGGGCACACTGGAAATAGCTCATTTCAAATAGGAAAATGGTTTGTGCTCACCCAGTTCTGGAAGCCAATTTTCAATTGCTTAAAATAGTCATGGTATTTTACCAAGGTGATTACACTCTCAGCTATCAGTAACAATTAAACCCTGAGACGGGAGCCGCTTAATAAGGTCTCAAAATAAAGCCACACGCTCCAAGCACTGTAAGCGGAAATGTCAAGCACACAAACAGGGCCCGCAACGGGACCCGGGCGCACAGAGCCCAGCCGACAGGCCTGCAGTCGGCCTGGCGCTGAGCTGCGGCGGCAGCAGGGGGCGACACACACCACCCTGCCGGGGGGGAACGGGTAGGGGAGGGCAAGGGGGGTCTCTCCTCAGCAAGGACAGGGGAAGACCAAAGACCCCACAATATCAGGCCTAAGAACAGACACCACGGAGGCACCCTGAGGAGGATGCACCTGAACAGGAGCAGGCCAGGCTGGGGTGGGACAGACATGCTGCAAGCCCACGGGGTCACTGCGATCATGGCCACACAGTGGGCGTGCCCCTGGCATGCAGCAGGCCGGCCGCACCCCGCCCACACAGACAGGCCTGATGAACGACTTCATCATCCCCCTGGCTGGCCAGACGGGTCCCTGCGAGCCGGACCCAGGGCTGCGCGGGAGATTGCTATCGACCCATCGGGAACGTGCCTTCGAGCAACAGTCAGTCTAAGCCATCAGTCAGTGCCAGGCAATCAATAGCCACTCTTTCCCGAACTCAGCAAGGCCCATGAGTGCCAGGGGTCAGGGCGAGGACGGAATGAGGCCAGGAAGGGCCATTGGGTTCCAACCTGCTGAGACAGAGAAAATGGAAATTTCATGCCTTGGGACCCGGACAGTCACCTTGCAGGACAGAAAATGCCCAAGAAGACAGCCAGGCCAAAACCTCACAAAGGTGGGGGCAAAGTCTGGGCATAGAGGGCCACGGGGTCCACAGGTGGGGGTCACAGCTGCCAGCTCCAGTCATGAGGCACTGGTTTGACGGGGCTCTCCCACAGGGATTCTAACTCGGCCAACAGAGAGGGCTCACAGCTGCTGGCCCCCCTGGTGTGGTGATCCGAGGATATGGAGGCATGGCCACTACGAGGACAGGAAGGTTCTTCCCATACCCGCCCATGGCCAACGGGCAGATCTTTCCAGAGGGACTCATTTAGCATGAACACAGGACCCACGGGCCCTGTGTGCAGCAACTGCTTCTCTGCTCTCGAGTCCCTTCCGGTCACCTTCAACACACACAATGAGCACACCTGCTTGACCCATGGGAAATCTGTGAGTGGACATACTTCATAGAAGGGGTGCTGACTTCTCCCAGAATTGGGCAATTCCTGCGGCACACGGCAGCTGGGGCCGGCAGGGGCTGCCCCTTCTGGGTGGCACACCCACCCCATCTTCCGGTCGACCCTATCCCATTGCGCAGGACCACTCCCCACATCTGTGCTCCCCACCGGCCTTGAAGGCACCTAAGTCTCCAAGACTTGGCGTCCACAGCATAAACCATCCGTAACTGCGCAGGTGGTAGGCCACGATATGCCATGGTCACCTGGCAAGATGGGGACATTTCTGCAGATGGAACTAAGTTCAGGTACCCTGAAACAAAAGGATTAGGTTGCCTTGGCCCCAAACTAAGCCACAAAAGCTGGGAGAAGCAAAGAGTTTTGCTGGTGTGGACAGGAAAGCCACAGAGATATGCACTGTGGCCTCGACCCCCCAGGGCCTCAGGGCCCTCAGGGAAAGTGTGAGAAAGAACGTGAGCAGGCGGCAGCAGCAAAGACAGCCAGCACAGATGGGACCCCTATGGTCCTGCAACGCCCAGCCAACCTGTTGCAAACTCTCCCCAACAGCCTCTGCACCAGCACCCCACAAGGCTGGGGCTGCCACCCGATGCGGTCTGCTAGGACCTGGGACCCTAGGTCCTACGAAGCAGCCAGGCCCGCCCAGAACTGTGAGATAGCACCCTCGTGCCATGTCCACTGCTACCCATGGTCATCGACCCATCGGGAACCACCGCAGCAAGAGAAAACCAGCAAAAACGCAGGCTTGGCATATGGAAGAACTGTGCTGGCCCATGTCCCCACACCCCACGCCTGGACACCAGCTCGGAGCTGCCACCCCAGAAATGCCCCTGGGCTACCACCTCCAGGATGGTGAGGAACTACCTGTCCCCAGCTCCCAGGGGCCACTGGTGCCAGGCTCCACAGTCGCAGCCAAAGGAACAAAAGCTCACAGCCACCCAAAACCTGGGCATCGTCGTGAGTCGGGGCCTTTGTAACAACAAAACCTGGAAGCCATGAAAACACCACGTGACACCCGGGCATACGTCTGTTGCGTGCCCACTTCATGGAGTCCTGCTCAGCAGCAAAATGGGACCACACACTGATACGGGCACAAACTGGGCAGATCGGGAAGATCCAGAGTGGAAAAGCCAGTCTCCCAATGGCCACATGCCAGACGATTCCATGTTTACCATGCTGTTGAAAGGATAACACTTTAGGGACAGAGGATGGATGAGTGGCCGCTGTGCCCAGGCCATTGTGGGGCAAGTGAGATGAGTGTGACTGGGCATGTGTGAGGCCATGCAGCGACTTGCCAGCGGCGGCGATGCCAAGCCACACGTGATAAGAAGACAGATATACACAAGCGTGTGCCCGTATCAGTTCGTGGAACCATGACATAGAAAGGAAGCACCAAGGAAGTGGTGAAGGGTGTAAGGAAACCTGTGTGCTATCTTTGCCTTCCTGTGATGTGTAACTATCTCAAAACAAAAAGCTGGGAATACGAAAAGTCATCAACAGGGCTAACAAGACGGCAGGTGTCGGGGTTGGGGGGAACAGGGATGGCCCACACGTGTGGGTTGGAGATGGACACGTCCATGTGAACCCATCCAGTTCACGGGAGCTCGGGAAAAGACCCAGGGCAGCATTCCTGGGTACGCGCACACACGAGTTAGGACATGCACATGTGCATGCATGCACAGATAGGCTTCCTGGCTCTGTGAGCTGATAGGGCCTCAAAGAACCAGCAAACCCATGCCCACTCGGATCCTGACGCTGCCCTTCAGGGCAGCAGGTAGGGTGCTGGAGGGGTGGCTGGTGCATGGCTGGGCAGGAGATGCTCGGGATGCGCCCAGGGACCCTGCGGCACAAAAAATGAAGAAGTACAAGGGCTCCACCCCCACGTGGAGGCTCGACTGGAAGAGCCCCCGGCTGCCGGGGCCATAAAACCAGGTAGCACTGGACTAAAACCAAAACCTACAGTCGATATTCATGGCCCATCTGCTATAAATAAATGACTGAATTACTGACACAACGGGAAGGAGAGTCGAATCTCACGTACAAGAATTTGGAATGGGAGCTACTCTGCACGGGGACCGTGTTCCCAAGTCCACCATTCGGACGGACACACCCTGATAGACACAGCTCGGCCACATAAGCGAGCCTGTGCACACAGCTAAGTCACGGCTGGTGCCCTGCCCCCAGGCAAGGAGGATGAAAGCCGCTGCCTTGCGACTGCCGAGGTACCACTGCAGGACATCTGAGCCACACTCAAGGCATGAGAGTCATCCAAGCCGAGGAGTCGGAGGAACCGTTACAGCCTGAGGCGCCAAGGAGAAGTGACCGCTCAGTCCCGCTGGGATCCCAGGACAGAGCAAGGGCGAAGGGTTAGCTAAGGGAACAGGAGGAAAGCGCAGACGTCAGTTAGTGATGCCGGTCAGGCCTGGTTCGTGACCAGTAATGACCGCACCACACTGACGTGAGGGGTCTGTACAAGGGAGATGGAAGGCATCAGACCGCGTGAGGACTCTCTGAGCTAGCCTTACCTTTTTTCTATCAATCGCAAACTGTTCTAGAAAATGAAGTTTATTAAACACAAAAGCAGTAGCTGTTTGAAAGCAAACAAGACCTTATCACTGCGTCCCAGGAGAAGAGCAGCCACCAGGCTGGGCAGGGTACTGTCCCCAGCTGGATGCTATCCAGGACAGACCTCGCAGGGAGGACAGCCCCAGAAGCCCAGGGCCTCCTACAGATCCAGCCGAGAGAGCTCCCACGAGGCCGGACAGACAGCCCTGGAGACGGAGCACCGCATGCCCACGCATAAGCACATGGCGGCGGTCCCAGGATCCCCACTAAGACTCCCGACCAGCCACAGCATCCTGCGGCCCCCCTTCCAAGCAGAACTGTAGTTCTTAGGCTGCCACACACTTGGGGGATGGGAGGGGAGCTGCATCCCCCATGAGCAGAGGGCACGCCCTGTATCTGTGGCTCGTATTTTTAAGTCTATGATGTATCCTACAAGTAAAGTCGGTTGCTTCTGACCACGCCCACCCCAGCCCCTGGCCTGACAACCACCAATCTGTTCCCGGTATCCATGAATTCAGCGTGTTCAGATCCCAATGTGAAATCATGCAGTATTTGTGCTTCTCTGACTTGTTTCACTTGGCGCAATTCCCTCCAGGTCCCCCCCATGTTGTCACAAATGGCGGGACTTCCTTCTTTTTCATAGTGAAGCGATATTCCATTGTGTGCCGATGCCACGTCTTCTCTGCCAGCTCCCCTGCAGCCAGGCACCTGGGCTGCTGTGAATGCGGGGGAGCACACACCTGTTCCACACGCTGGCTCCGCTGCCCGCGGGGAAACACCAGAGTGCGCTTGCCGGATGGCGCGGTGGTCCCAGGTTTCCATTCCTCAGGGCCCTCCAACCCGTTTCCTCCTTCGTGGTTTTCACATGCCTCACGAGCACTGTCCACACGGGAGCCAGTCAGGCTGGCCCATGAGGCTCCTTTAGCACACCACAGCCCTGCTTGCTCTGTGGATGGCAAAACGGGGACCCAGACGGACTAAGCACATTCTCCAAGGGAGCTTCCCACGCTGGGGATTGCAGCCTGGCCTCACTCCCACATACAGAACATCAGGTCTAGGCGTCCCTCACCCCAGCCACAGGAAGCCCCTCTTTCTGAGCCGAGGACGCGCCCTCCGGGCAGGCATGCCATCCACCTCTTGTTCCCTCTGCCCTCCACGGTCTGGACCGATGCCGGCAGCACGGGCTGCCCCTTCATGCCCATGCCCCCAAATCCTGCACGAGACTCTCACAAACTGACTCTCTGGCCCCAGCTCCGCCACGGCTTCAGCTCCAACAACTTCCACCACACGGGGCATGAGCGTGGGGCTCAGTCGGTTGGGCGGTCAGCTCGATCTCAGCTCAGTTCATGACCTCAGGGTCATGAGAGAGAGCCTCCTGTCAGGCTCCATGCCCAGCTGGGAGTCTGCTTGGGAGCCTCTCTCCCTCTGCCCTTACCCGCCACCCCCTGCATACAAGCACACTCTTTCTCTCTAAAAAAAAATGTAAAAAAAGGAAAACTTCCATCACAATTAGCAAACGTGTGTCACTGCTTCCTGTCCCGTGAGACTGTAAGTGCTGGAAGGGCCATGAACCCACCCACGCGCAGAGATGAGCTGGTGGCACACAGTACACACTGGAGAAGGAAGGGAAAAAGAAGTGGCGGCACCAGGAGGCGGCTCCGTAACCCTGACCGTCACCCACCACAAGCACCCAGGCCTAAGGACCGTGTCCTCACCTTTGCCAGAAGGCTGCCAAGATCCAGGACATGGCACATGAGGGGACGCTGCATGACTCTCCCGCAGAGACCACCCGCAGAGCCAGGATGTCGGGGGCAGCCCCAGGGACCTCTATGCAAAGGCTGGCCGAGCATGACCTGGGAAGCCCCCTGGACCCAGGGCCCTGAGTAATGTCAAGGCTCTGAGTGACAACATGGCATGACAAGGAATGTGCTGGAGAAGCCATGAAATGGCAGGCTTTTTGTAGCTGAAATAGGACTGTCCCCTCCAAGCTTCATAAGCAGGAGGTCCCAGAGGCTGAGAGCATGAGGCATAACTCCTGGCGTCCCCCAGGTAGACCGTCTCTCCCTGGCATGGCCTACAAGGCCCACACAGTGTGGAGTTTGGGGCAGCGGGAAGGTGTCTTTGGCCAACAGGCTGGACAGCCCACATCCGTGCCTGGAGAATGTCTAGGGCCAGATTCAGGCTTTCTCGCCCCTGTCTCCTGAAACTTCAGCAACCAAGGGAATGTTTAAGTAACACGCTGCCTGCAGACTCCGTCCAGCTAGATATCAGAAGCTTGTCAGGCACAGGAGGATTAGAGAGAGCCCTGTCTCCACCCATAAGGCTGGGAGCAAGAATATTCAGCCCAGGGTATCTGGCCCCAGAGACCATTCTCATTCCAAACCATGGGCCACAGGCCAGCCCCCACTTACCCTGTGCTCACAGGTCCCTGAAGGAAGGGAAAGCTGCCCTCGCCCACAGCCTAGGGCAAGGTAGACCCTGCCTGCGGACCGGGTCAGCACAGCCCCAGCCCTGGCCCTCACCAGAGCACTAGGTGGTGGGATGGCCTTCCAGAAGGGGGCCCACACCTGGGCCCTCTGAGTCCCAAAGGAACCAGCAGGGTTTGCTGAAGTCTTTGCTGGGATTCAAGAACCTGAGAGCATCCCAGGATAAAAGGCCAGTTTGAGGAAGCCACCATGACTCTCTGCTTTGGATGCAGGGAAGTGGACGCTCTTCTGTGGGAGAACACAGGCAGCTCCACACAAGCCTGACCAGTCAGACCACATAAACCACTGTGGTTAACGGTGCCCTTCCCTTGGTAGCGATCTGGACAACCATTCAAGTCTGGGGACCAGGTGCTCTAGCTAGACGTGGCAGGAACAGGCTGGCGGCTGCAGGCCGGGATAGCAGGCCTCCCGAGCAGGGCCAGCCCGGGCACCCCTGCCACACCCCGTACCTTCGTCAGCAGCAGGACCCGCTTCTGGAGTCTCCGCGCCAAGGCCTCCTGCGTCTCCCGCTTCTTCCTCTCCTCCAGCAGCTGGCTGCTGACCTGGCGGACCTCCTCCTGGAGCTGCTGCCGAGCCTTCTCCAGCCCGCGGGCGCTGCATGAGAAAGGCGAGAGGGCAGAGCGGTGAGACCTGGCCCGCGGGACACCACCCCAGCCACGGGCCCCCCGGGACCAGGACACGCTCGTCACGCTGGTCCCAAAATAGAGCTGCACGTGCAAGCGGCACGCTGCCATTTCCTCACTGGTGAATAGCTACTTAGAGCTTTTCAGGAGTTTCTGGATTTTAAAGAGACACCCAGGGTGATCCCAGAACACGCAGGCGGCAGGGGGGAGGGGGAGCTCAACCCCACACACAATGGGGAAAATTGTCGGCAACACAGCGCTCGGGGAGAAAGCACTTCTGAATGAGCTAAATTAGCAGCAAGCACTTCCATCCGGATCCCAGCAGCCAGATGTGCAGCCGTTGGGGTGAGGGAGCCCCCTCTGCCCGAGCTGGGCCCATTTCCCCACGCAGCCCGGCCGGACGCCAACAGGGGTGAGGACACCCCAGGGAACCGGGGCACCGGGGTGGCTGCTCGACGGGCCACAATCCCGGCACACCGACCTTCCCTGTGGGCCCCACCTAGGCCAGCCCCCTCGGAACCGACCCTTCAGAAGACCACGGGTGGCCCCATTCAGGACCCCACAGTCCTGACGGCCCATGAGCTAACACCCAACCCCCTGGCATGGCCACAAAGCATCTCCAGAGCCTTGTCTTTGCCTCTCTTTCCCCCAAAATGCCCTTAGTGCCCCTGTCCTGCCAGGGACCACCCTCTACTTCTGACGTGCTCTCAACAGCTGCCAGTGCCCAGCACGCACAGGAAGAAGAATCCTTGAGTCCCGAGACCACACAGCCTCACTAGTCTACACCCGGGGTGGCCGTCCCCAGGGCCTGATGGAGGGGAGGACGACCAGGGCAGCCCCCTAGGAAGCGAGATCTGTGGAGAGGGGTTGGGAAGGGAGGCGTCCTGGGAAAGGACCCTCACTGAGGAGCCAACCTCTCCGTGCAGGGAAGGTGCCTCTTTCCACAGGACATCCTTACCATCTCAAGAGCCCCGGGGAAGCAGAACATACATCTGGACTATGCCATGGGGGCTGCGGGGCGTTCACAGGAGCGACGCCGGGGAGACAGGAGCACGTCAGGCTCGGGCTGAGGGCCGCGGAGGGCACCTATGGGCTCAGCCACATCCAGCCTCCACCTGCAGCCTTTCAGCTTTGATCACTCAACTTGGAGAAAACCTTCATCTATGGGGACAACAGACAATGCCCGTTTCTTCTCTCCCACACATGAGCACAGAGTTTTGTTTTTCAATATAGAAGTGAAGGGGACACACGCAGAGAGGAGAGAGTGGACCATGGACCACGGACCGGGCCCCTCACTCTCACCTCCCTTCGGCCATCCCGGAGTCTCACACCCAGGTGTGACCCAGCTGCACGCCTGACCAACCGCTCCCGCCCCTCGAGGTGCTCCAAGATCAGACACATAAGAACAGGCACACAGAGCCACTTGAAACAGTCCTATTAAGAGGCTATTTTGAGTTCTAACTCCATCTAAACTCTTCAGAGGCCAACCTGATAATCAAGCACTGTGACGTCGACCCCAGAATCACTGAACTCAGATAGGCAGCTCACGAGGGCTTGGAATCCATGTTCCAACACGGGCGACTGAATTCGACCAGCCCCATTCCCTCACTCACGCATGCCAAGGCGAGACCACAGCCAGCATTCCATCGATCCGAGCCACTCAGAAGCTGCCCTGACCACCAGCTCAGTGGGGAAAGCCTGGGGGAAGTCTGCCAAGCCCCGTGCCCCATAAAGTGGCAGCACAATGCCCTCATAGCCATGTGCGGGTCAGATGGGAGACCACCCCAAGAGCAGGTAGCAACTGGGCGGGGGCAAGCTGGGGCACAGGATGCCTGTGTCTTCGTCTCCTGGCTGCCAGCCCACCATGTAAGCCCTTAAAGCACAAGCAGGCCTCAGCCCCCCGGTGTCTGACTGGAGCCCAGCCCAGTCCTGACATGTCACAGGAACAAGCGTGTCAACTCAGAGGCAGCACCCCCATGCATCTGGCAGCCCCCACGGAAAGGTCACTGGGCCTTTCAGAGCGTTGGGGCTGAGCTCAGGTGAGCAAAGCCCTTGGGCCCAGTTAGAAAGAACACCTGCTTCTCCCAGTGGTGAGATGCTTTCCAGGAAAGCAGGAAGGGAAGGAGTAACACCAGAGGACACGTGACCCTGCAGGGCAGGCACGGGACAGGCACCATGCCCGCAGCCGTGGGATGAGCTCCACCCTCAGGGCTGTTGGCCCTGCGTCCCCAGGACTGCCGAGGCCTGACACTTGGTCGGTGCTCAACTGTCCCAAAGCCGGAGGGAAGGTAAGATTCCCCCCTGAGGGCAGCACAAGGGACGCCACTGAACACTCTGTGGCAGGGCCCAGCACCATCGGCAGCTAGAGGCACTCAGCCACTCACCCAGCAGTGACAGGCCCCAGCGACAAGCTCTGTGGGTCCTGTGCAAACCCGGGGAATGAGAAACACAGGCCTGACCTCATGGGTCAGCAGGCTGATGGGGCACAGAAACTGCATGGCTCACGTGAACCAAGAGAACATGACACGAAGGGTCCTTGTTGCTACCTGTCAAGCCACAGCCGAGATGGAAGGAGAGAGCCGTGACGTCACAGAGCAGCCCCTACAGAAAGCAGTCAGTTCCTGGGGCCGTGGGCACCGCTGGACCAGTGAGTCAGACCTCTACAAGGCCTCCTACAGGAGCACGGTTTTCCGTTTCCATGAATCCGGCTAAAGTGCCCCAAAAGAGTTGTTCAAACTACCAGCCGACAGATGGCCCTGCCCTCTCCCCTACATACCGAGGGGCAGAAAGAGGCTCCACATATGCGCCGAGCCCAGGGCCCTGACCCATGACACCAGCGCCTGGATGGCCAACTCTTCCCGCCGGGATGCCTTCTCTGGTAAACCTCAGCCTTTCTTGGGAAGCGGAGGAGAGAAAACTCATAAAACATTAAACTGCTAGTTCCAAGAGTAAGCTGAACTCTGGGGTCACTGGCATTTCCGCAAGCCTTTGGGAGTCCAAAACAAAGCGCTTAGTGCTTGAAGGCGAAGTCGGCATGCCTATCGATCAATGCCTTTTTGAGCGGGTGTCTGCTGCGGGAGACGAGGTCTGAGCTTCGGAGAACCATCTTTGTACTGCGGCCCCTTAGCGTCCGCCTCCTCAGCAAAGTCCCGGTCGGAGAACACCCACTTTCGGGGAACAGAGGACACAGCTTACTCTGAAGCAGCAGGAGACATTTTAATGACCTTCCTGGAGACGCGGCAGAAGCAGGCTCTGGCCCCGTGTGACCTCCGCACCTGCCCCCCGGCCCCGCACAGCTGTCTGTGTCCTCCCAGGAAGAACATCAGCCTCCCCGCGTGTGCAGAAAGCCCAAGGACCGGCCACCACCTCTGGGAAGGACCTGGACAGGGCGCTGCAGTATTGCAAGAAGGGCGGTCATCCCCTGGTGGAGCTCTGCTCCGTGTGCGGGGCCCGGGCCTCGTCCTGCCAGGCTAGTAAACATGGAGTATGTGAACGCCAACAGCCATTGCCAGACTCGAACTCAAAACAACTCCAAGCCAAGCAAACCTTTATCCAGGGCACTTGGACAAGGTGCTGGCACATAGCGTGGGATTATGCTGACCACTGCAGACCGCTGCCCAAGGGCATTAACAGCACAGCACAAGCTAAGCCATGGGGTCTCCAACATGGACCTGATTTCTACCAAGTACACTTTTGGGCAAAACTAAAAAAAGATTAACCAAACTTTATTCACATTAACAAAATTTTATTCACATTAACAAAATTTTATTTTATTTAGGGATTTTGCAAAATCCCTAAAGCATCTGCCTTCAGAAATGTAGAGCAAACCACTAACTTCTCCAATTTAATAGACAGGAAAATTCTGGTCCCCAGCAGTTCACTCACTCACACAAGGCCCTGTGCACCCCACAGCACCACTGTCCAGGCCAAACCACTCTCAAACAGGTGACCCTGTTCTCTGTCTAGGGTACTCAGGCTCCCAGGCTGAGTCGGGACAAAGAGACACACACAGGTCCAGCCCCAGACACGATAGGCCCTGGCAGCAGCTGCACCCACAAAGAGGCTGCCAAGCTCTTGGCTCCATCAAGGCTCAGCAGGGAATGCTAAGAGGCTGAACATTCTAGAAGTCTCTTTGTCTGGAAGAAAGAAGGGGCAAGCCACAGAAAGGACAGGGTAGGGCTAAGGGCCAAGGAGTGGACAGCAGGTCAGAGTCAGCTGATCCGACACAGGGAGGTGTAATTGGCGTGTAGGTCAGGTGCTGCTCCTGGGCACAGGACACCCACGCTGTGTGACACCAGGCTTAGAGGCTAACATGGGTCACCAGCAGCTGGATGGCTTGGGGCTGCCAGGATGCCAAGGGGCCAAAGACAAGGCAGGAGGACACCCAGCTGGAGCAAACCCAAGGGACAAGGCAGGATGGACAGAGCCCTAGACAGGCCGAACTCCAGCCAATCTAGAGCACTGCGAGGGGTCAGTGTGCAGGCAAAGGCCAGGGAGAACCCACCACCTGGGTGAGGAGAGACTGGGGGCCCAGGTGCTGAGAAGGGGGCAGAGCAGCTATCCTCCAGGATCAAGGGGCCATGCAGGCTTCAGGTGGTCTCAGTGACAGGGAGCACCTGTCAGAGCCATCCCCAGGGAGAGGGCTGCTTGGAGAGGATCAGCCTCCAGCCAGAGGGATTGCACTGCTAGCCACTGGGTCCCATGCCACATGGATTCCCTGTGGACTTCGGGTTTCCTTCTGGAAGGTATAGTAGCAGGGTGGAGGGGCAGGGGGTAAAAGGGATCAGCACATTTTCAACAGATCACAGACAAGCAACACATTACACACTAAATGGACTGACAGGCCCCACACCTCAGCCCCCTCCCTCTCCTACCAGTCTTCCTGCCTCCATTACCCAGGTCAAGGCACATGGTGGGCACATGGCCAGGAACGGTCTCCTACTTCCCATGACCATCTCACAGCCTTGAGGTGATGCCCATCAGATCACAAGCTTCCCTCCTGCACCTTGCTCTAAATCTTTGCTGTTTGTGCTCACGTCACAGTTTCTAGATTCACGTGTGTTTGTCCGCTTAATGCCTCTGCCCCCAACTGTGTTCCACCCGGCCAAAGAGGAATGGACTTATTACCCTACACCTGAGTTTGACCATGAAGCCTTCAAAGGCACGTCTTACGGTTCTGAAGGACGCAAGCTCCACCCCCAGTCCCGCCCCCGGAGTTCACTGATGGCTCGGGGCTCCCAGACCAGCCAAGGACAAGAGAACAGATGTCCGGGCCTCAGAAACTGCATGGCCCGGAGGAAAGGATGGGAACGGCCCAGCTGGGGGGTGGGGGGGGGGGGGCCCAAGCAAGCAAGCAAGCAAGCAGCAAGGGCTCCTGGGAGTGGACATCAGAGGGACACAGATGGGTTTGGGGGAAACTTGACCCAGAGGAGGGGAGGGCGGGAGGCACAGGAGGACCCTGCTCAAGGCCAGGCTGAGGACAGTGTGCCCTGGCCTGCTCAAGAGGGATCCACCAGTGACAAGCACTGAACACATATGGAAACCGAATGCCTTCCTGAGGAGCCCCGGCGGAACCGTCCAACGAGACAGCATCCCCGAAATGGCACACACATCCTGTGGCCACAAGAAACACATGCCCAGCCATGTTCCTAAGAATGTGGCAGGGGGCCACACAGCAGCTCCAGAAGGCAGGGACACAGAAACACTCTCCCAGAGGCAGCCCTGTGCCACGGGCAGGGTTCTACTCCCAGCTCCCTGCCGAGTGAGGCTCTGGCTGCCGCTGGGGCTGGGTGCACCGCCTGGAAGCCATTACACCCCACACAGCCCACTGCCAATCCCAAGGCACTCAGGAGAGTGGGGCGCTGACGGCGGCGTCCAGAGAGCCCTGGACTGCCCTGCTGGAGAGATCCAGCGGGGGCCCGCTCAGCATCTGACTGGTTGGATGCTCCCAGCAAGCCTGACCTTCCACTTCCTCCCCAGTAAGAAGGAAGCCACTCACCTCTGCCCTGCTCTGCCTGAAGGCGACAGGGAATCTAAGGAGACAATGTGGAAAGAGCAGAGCACGCATGAAGTCCCTTGCCGTGCGCCTGCCCTTGGGGGTGGGGGGGTGTGGATTAACAGCCCGGGTGGAGTAGCCACCATGCAGCCTTGTCCATGCTGGGAAAGGCCGCCTTGACAGACCCCAGGCTGAGATTTGCTCGTGTACACTTGCCAAAGCACATGCGTAACAGAAGATGAAAGCATAAGTGAGCATCCAGGGTCTCTACGGACGGCGGAACTTGGGCCGCCCAGCATGCGACAGGCTTCTAGACAGAGGACACCAGCAGCCCGGTCCTGCCAACCCGCAGGAATCCCAGGAGACGGCCCCCAGCCCTGCCGGCGAGGGAATGGGCCAGCCCGGAGCCCCACGTGCACGGGGGCACCCTCCCCACGTGGGGCCAGCCTTGCCCGGCACCGCGAGGGCAAGTCTCAGGGACAGCAGCGCAACCACAGGCTCTGTCAGTCTTGCCGCGTGCTAACTGTGGTACAACAAGAACCATGTGCGGGGGGAAGGAAGCGAGAAGAGGACAGAGGCAGGTGGCACCTCCTCTGTGGGTCCTGCTAGCACTCATTAGAGGGGCCACCTCAGCGAGAGCAGCGAGCCTCATCCCAGCGCCCCATGATGCCCAGGCCGGGTGGCACGTGGCTGTCTTTACACAGGCCATCTGATTCCCATCCTCAATGTATCCAAGTGTCATTACACATTTCTCTGAAAAATAAAAATGCAAGCCCAAACAACAGAAACAAAACCAGAGAAGGAAGGATTCGAAGAACCTGCCCAGAGGAGGGGCAGGAGGCACACACCAGGCCCCCTGCCCGTGGCCCGGTGCCGCCTTGGACAAGCCTGCTGCCCCAGCATCTCCAGCTGGATGGCCGGGTCTGCACCATACACCCCCCTTGAGATTGAGAATTAACCTTGCGGTTGCAATTCAGTCCCACTGTGATGAATCATGTGGTCTAGCCAATCTGTCCCCAGCCTGCAAACACACAGGTGGGGCTGCCTCCGAATCACAGGCATGGGGAGCCCCCGCGTCCCCCAGTGCAGGCGTGCTAGGCACACGGCAGGATGAGCTCATCACCCACCCCAGGCCACCCAGACTCAGCAGGGCAGGATGTGGCAGAGGCAGAAGGCACTCGGACCCTCACGTCCTCAGGTGCCATGGCCACACCATGGAGCTGCTGAGGGGATGAGGGTCTGTGCACAGTCCTGGTCCTAACACAGGAAGTCACACGAGAAACAACAGGCAGCAGGGCTGGGCAGGAACCCAGCCAAAGGGGCCGTGTTCCTGTTCTTTCACCCGAGCTCGGCTAAGCGTCCAGCACTGTTCATGTCGCATCTGTGGCCACTTTCATACAACACTCTGTGGCCCAAAAGGGCAAAAGCCATTCATGACCTGGCCCCTGCAGACACCGGTTACCGGTCCCTGCCTCTACCACATGTGCCGGACTTAAGGTTCGGAAAGGCAGGAGGCAGACAGACCCCACCCAAGGTGCTCCCCACCAGCCTGCTGGCGGCCACAAGCACACCTGCTGGCATGGAGGGCCCGGGGCCGTGCACGTGCAGTGTTCATTCCTCTTCAGAGAGATGATGCCCGAAGGCACCATCAGCTCGCTCACTTCCATCCCTTCCTGTAAGACTCCCAGACCATCTCGTCTGCACAGGACCAGAGCAGCTCCAGTGTTAATCCACGGTCACCATGCCCCATGTGAAGGCGGCAGCTGGGGATCCATCCAGGGCAGCTCCAAAGTCGGGCTGCACGGGCACTGGGGCTCCATGGAGGAGCAGAGCTGGGTGTCCTCCCACCCTCTCCATGACTCCGTCCGAAGCTGGGGGCACGGTGTACAGCCGCCCTAGAGGGCATTCCACCTGGCCTCTCCTCTAAGTTGACAGGGGAGGGCAGGAGGCACGGAGGCAGGATAGGGGGTGGCAGACGAGCCAGCAAATCCCCCATATCTCTCTCTGGTGTCGGCCCGTGGCCCATTAGCAGCTCCAAGGTGGAAGCACCCAGCGGGCCAAGGATCGATAGACCGCCGAGTTTCAGCGAGCAGAGCTGCGGCCTCTCTCGGCACAGTCTGCAACCAGCACCTGCGCTCTGGTAGCATCCTTCCAGCCACCAGTGCTGCCTGATTAATAAAACCCATCCTGCCTGCCTGCTTTCCCATCGATTTCACCATCCTCGACCCAAAGCACAAGTCAATACCCAGTTAGGTGCGGCCCCTATGTG
Organism: Mustela nigripes; assembly: GCF_022355385.1. Classification (NCBI taxonomy): domain Eukaryota; kingdom Metazoa; phylum Chordata; class Mammalia; order Carnivora; family Mustelidae; genus Mustela; species Mustela nigripes. The sequence continues at coordinate 1,423,742 of NC_081567.1, forward strand.
TGGACGCTGAAGCTGACCCCCTCCTGGAGGGCAGCTGTCTCCCCCCCACCCTGGGGAGGAGCCCCCATCAGGGATGCAGGACACGGGGGCTGCATGGGGGCACACGGGGAGGAGCGCTCCCTCCACGGGGATGACATCCTGGTGCCCGTGGCGGACAAGCTCTCTAAGGGCTGGCACCCCACTAATAAACATCTCTAAAGCATTTCCCATGCTGAACAACAGAAATGAAAGGAGAAAATGAGATTTTAAAAAATCATTAGTTTCTCTTTTACGTTTTTTTAGTGAAGCTGAGATGAGAGAAGCATCTGCTCACCCATCACCGTGTCAACACAGCAGCTCACTTATTAACCCCACTTCCTGCTTGGCGCAAGGCTGGGGCTGGAGAGCTGACACTTGAGAAATGCCAGCTCCAAGCAGTTTATTTCCTCTTGAACTTTAACAACTGACTGAGACAGAAATGACCTTTAGAAGGAAGGGCCAACGCTCGTTGGGACTGCGGGAGCATGGCTCTGCTCCGCGAGCAGGGCCCCTGCCACGGGACCACGCCCCTGCGGTGACCAGGTACCCGGGCACAAGGGCTCCCAGCTCTCCCTCTGAGGCAGTGGAGGCCGCGTGAGGGCTCCAGCCATACCGGGACGACTGCCTGCAGCGTGTGCCCCGGGGCCAACCATCACGTGGGACACAGCTAGCTTCAGACCTGGCCTCCAACACGTGCCAGTGCAGGACCGTGGGCCAAGGACACGAACATTCCCCGACACGCTGCAGGCACTGCCTCTCCCATCACCTTCCAATCTGCGCACCCAAGGGGGGTTTGAACGAACAGCGCCAGCAGGGGTAACGGGGTGGTGGTGGACATTCAGCTCTACTGCCCAGACCGGATATTACAGTTCCAAGTTCAAAAGTGTCTGAATAGATAGTGTAGAAAAATAAAGGTCTGGTGTAATTACAAATGCTCCATTAATTTTCTGAAATCTCTGGAGGAGAAAAGGAGCCTGGCCAACAGAGAGGACAGTCGTGTCAGTGCCAGACATGCCACGTGGTCCCATGGCCAGACTCGGAAGAGGAGCAGGTCGTGGGAGCAGCTGCAAGCAGTGAGCGCCCACAACACGCACTGGTCAGAGGTGATGCAGGGACACCTAGCAGCCCATCTGCCAGAGCAGGTCCGAGAGGAGAACACTAAGAACACCCAGCCTGCCGGCCCATGGCTGGGGACACTGTGGCTCACCCATCGTGCCCCCAAACCTCCCCAAGGCTTCCACAGCCAGGCCCCAGGAAGCACCATCAGAGAAGGAAGGAAGGAGCTGGCAGACAGGACAGACGCAAGGATGTGATCTCAATGAGGAGAACCCACTGCCACGGCCCATCTTTCTTCCTGCTGCAGACAGGGATATAGTCCTGAGCCTGTACAAGGCACGACCACTGGCTTGGAGGCAGCCATAGACTCACTGTTCACACAGCCGACAAATCAATGCAAACCGAGTGTTGGACACCCACCCAGGGAGAGCAGACACGAGGGGACAGCCTTCACGGAGCTCACGGGCAGGATGGAGGTCATGACAGGTCTCGGGAGAAATGTCTTACCAGCAGAGACAAAGAGGACAGGCAAAAGGACTTCAAATCCCATAAAATGCTCCAAGGCCCAGCTTTGTTTTGCCCACAGACGCCAAGGCTCCAGCAACCACCTACATACAGAGACCGATGATCAGACGTGCCCACACTGTTCACCGTGGTCATGCTCCCACACATCACACATGAAGACCTAGGGACTGGAAGACCATGTTCCCTGAAGTGACCCCTTCATGGCCCATCACAGAACCAGCAAACTCCAGGGAGCTGCAACGAGTGGGTGCCCCCCTTGCAGTGCCTCACTCTGACACAAGGGGACGCACTCCCAGAAACCTGAGCCCTGGCCCTGGCTCCACCAAGGAGTGATGAGCTCTGAGTTCAGATTACCCTGAGGTCCCACTGAGCTCTCGTCTACTCCAGCACCGAGCCCATCCCAGGAGTGCCCCTCCACGCACCTGACCCTTGTCCCCAAACCACCAGGGGCCAAGGACCTGCCCTGCACTGTGCATCCCCCAACCCCACTTAAACAGAATGGGATGGGGGCAGGGGGCAGCTGCTCAGTGAGCCTATCAGTCACTACCATAACAAAACCATTTGTTGCATGACTGACTTGTTTTTTGAGATTAAATCTACAGAAAATTCACCATTTTCACCATGTTAAAACAATTTAGTGTTTTTTAGTATATTTGCAATGCTATGCAAACATATATTCAAGAAGACTCCTTCACCCCAAGCCCACGGGCAGCCCTTCCCCAGCCCCTGCCCAGCCCGGTACCCATCACCTATGGTCTGTGTCTGTGGCTTCGCCTGGTGTGGACGTGCCAGCCCCGTGGACTAGTGCACACAGGGCCCTCCTCACTGAGCACCACGGGTTCCAGGTCTGTCGTCGCAGTACCAGGTGAGGCCACACGACGCCTTGATCAGGAAGGAGCGACACCCAGCAGGACAGGTGCACCAACGCCCGGTTTATCTGCACATCACTGGGTGGACTGCTGGTTCCGACCGCCAGGCCTCCTGGCTCCTGTGAGCAGCACGGCTCTCAGCACTCCAGTGCAGGTTTGCAGAGGAACATGCATTTTCAGTGCCCTCGGGAACAGCCCTACACATGGCCATGCCAGGCTGGACTCCACATGAACCTTCTGAGGACCCATCAGACTGGTTCCCACAGCGGCCGCACCGCCTGGTACCCTGCCCGCTGTCTGTGTGGCTTCCAGTTCCTCACAGCTCGACCAACACTGGTTACTTGCCATCTCTTACAGTCACATTCCAGAGACCCCACGTGTCAGTGTCAGGTCTTTAGGATGACGGAAGTTCACTGCTCCAGGAGCCACGCCCTCCTCCCCGGCTCCTGGCCATCCCAGCCGGCGTGAGGTGGCATCTCACAGTGGTCCCAATGCTCCCATGTGACCATTGCGCATCTAGAAAAACGTCTACTTAAGTCCCTTGCCCTTTGTATTTGCAGTGACATATACATAGCATATGTTTTAACCTCTGCTAAGCACACACTCCCAGGGCACTGAGCACACAGGCACACTGGTACAGCCCCCACCAGCCATCTCCTGAATGTTCTGTCTTCCACACTTGAGACTCTCCCCATGAAACACTGACCCCTCCCCTCCTCTGCCCCTCGCCCACCCTCTACTTCCTGTCTCTCTGAGTATGAAGACATGACTCCGGGGACCTCCTATAAATGGGATCCTACAGTGTTTTCCTTCTGTCTGGCTTCTTCCACTGACCATCGTGTCCTCAAGGCTCGACTATGCTGGAGCGGGTACCAGACTTCCCCTCCTTTCAAAGGCTGAACGATAGCCACGTTGTCTGGACACGTCCTATTTTTAAAATCAATCATGGATTCCCCTGCTGCCGGGCCGCCAGGCCACTTCCCACTGCAGACTACGGCAACTGCTCCATCTCCAGCCGTGGGTGTGCCAGCATCTGCTCAAGCAGCCCATCCTCCATGGCGCCTGCCCCATGTCACACGAAATGGCTGCAATTTCTCTACTTCCTTGCCAATCCCGGTTTCCTGAGTTCTTAATAGCCGGCATCCCAGCCACATCGCATACAGGCCATCTGTGTGTCCTCTGTGGATGGATGGCTCAGGCCCTTTGTCCATTTTTAAATTCAGTTTTTAGTCTTTTTGACATTGAGCTGTGAGAATACTATAGACGTTCTGGATGCTAGGTCCCCATCAAATACATGATTTGCAAGTCTCTTTTCCTATTACGTGGGCTGACTTTTCCCTTCCTTAATAGTGTCCTTTGACCCATGTAAGTATTTCATTTGGATTCATTTGGATGAAGCACTCGTTGCTTCTGGCATCCTAGTTAAGAAGCCACTCCCTAGTCCAAGGTCACAAAGACTTAGGACACCAATGCTTCTTCCACAAGTTCACGGTGTTAGCACCTGAGTCACTGTGTGTGCCCTAAGGCAGGGGCCCAAACGGGAGCTCCTGAAATTGTCTGCACACCATGAGATGAGGTAGAAAGGGAGTCCTCCCCTTCTGTGCTTCGGAATAGTTTGAGAAACACTGTGTAAGCTCCTTCTTTAAACATAAGGCAGAATTCACCAATGAGACCATCTAGTCCTGGGACCTTCGCTGGGAATATTCTAGCGGCTGATTACTAATCACATCGGTCCATCTACAGTTCCCGTCTTCGAGCCGCTCTGGCACTCCGTGTGTCTCACGAGACAGTCTAGTGTGTGGGCGCACAGTCCCCCATGGTGCTCTCCCAGGCCCTTCTCCCTCCGTGGAGCAACGACCCCACTCCCACTCCTGCTTTGCTGACCCTTCTCCCCCATTTGCTCAGTCAGTTCAGCTAACGGTTTGCCCATTTTAGTCGTCTTTTCAAGTAAGTAACTTTCTATTTGTTCTTTTTTTCTATCCTCTCCTTCGCTCATCTCTAATTTGTACTTCCCCCTGCTTGCTGTAAATTTGGTTTGCTCTTCTTCCAGCTCACTAAGGTGGGACGCGATATTCTTGTCTTCGTGCAGCCCTTAGAGCTGGGAGCGTCCCTGTGAATGTCGTGCGTGTGCCCCGCTCACCCACGGTCATTTCTAATTTCCCATGTTTCTCCCTCGACTCATTGGTATTAGGGAACATGTGGTTTGATGTCCTCTGGTCTATGGATTTTCCAAATTTCCCTCTGTTGTCTAATTTCCATCCCTTTGTGGTAGGAGAACACACTCTGTGTGACACTGGACGTTTTAAACGAGGCACATTTGCTAGCGTGACTTGCAGTCTGCCCTGCACGACGCCCCCCAGACCCCGAAGAGGGTGTGGATGCTGTCAGAAGGTGAGCCCCAGTGCCTCCACACCTCAACCTCCTCACCCACAAATGGGATAAAAACCCCTACTCGCTAGGTTCTTACATGGGGGCAAGGAGAGGAGGCCCGTCGGTGAAGGTGCACACCAACCGCGGGCACAGTGCGAGCACGGCAACGGTCAAGGTGAGCTCGCGGGACAGCAGGGCTGCTCAGGCGCACGGGCTCATCCCGCTGAAGCCAGGTGATACTGTGGTTTACCGTGAGGCCTGACGCAGAACCTCGGTGGCAGGTGGGGAGGAACAGACCCACAGCACAGGCACCAGCAGAGGCTCGGGGGGCCGCTTGCGTGCAGACGCCGCCCAGAGGCCACGGCGGGCAGGGCTTCTGGTGCTACTGGGAGGACAGCAGGCACTGTCCTCGCTGTCCCACACGGCCCGCGAACACAGACCAGAAGCCGCCCACTGCGCCCCGAAGGCCGGAGCTTTGTCCTGGTGGGTCACCCTGCCTCCTGAAGGGCCCCCTTCCTGTGTGCACATCACCAGCGCCTTTCAGGACAAGAAGCCCGCTCAGCAGTCCCACAGGCCTGCGGTGCCCGGCAGCAGGAGGAGGGCTGGTGACAAAGGAAAGTCTTCCCTTAACACAATTTCTTCACAGGAAACGGATTTCAAAGTGGCCATCTGTCTATGAGATTAGCATCCCAAAGCTACACAACCACACAACCAGGGAGCCTGCTCTGGCTGAGCCCAGACTTCATCACAGTAGTAGAAAAAGTCCCATTTAAATGATAATAGTGCGAGGTGCTTACACAGCATTTTTCCAGAAAGAAGATCCCAATGGCACCTCACTGCTTCCGGGCCCAGCAAGGACTCAGGGGCAGGCCCAGGTGGCTGGACCACACCCGCTCCTCTCTCCGCAGGCCCCCTCCTGTACCTGGCCAGGCTGCGTCCCTAAAAAGAGGACAGCAAGCTGAGGGCATCCTTGCTCAGGCTGAGCCCCAGATCCACTTGGGGCACACCCACCTGGGGCAGACTCACCTGCCTGCAGCCCCCTCTTCCACAGCCTCTCCCTCTCCTGACCACTGCCCCAGCCAACCACTCCTTTAGACGCCCTTTTCTTTCCCCACTGCTCTCTCCCTGGCCTCTCCCACGGTCTCTCCCACCGGGCCCAGTCCCTGCACAGCCCAAGTCAGAGCCAGCTGCCTAGCTCCCACAAACCTCAGCATGGCACACAGTGGGCCCTTCCTCCACCCTACCAGACAGGGAGCTGCGGGATGGTGACGCCATGCATGGTATCCAACACCTAGGAGGAGGTGAGGAAAACACCCTGAACAAATGAGGGGAAGACAAGGAGTCCAGTGCACCCAAGGCTGGGAGACGGGGGGTGGGGTGCAGCAGGGGAGTGCCACGTGCCTGCAGGCATTGGCAAGCATAGGTCCAGGAAGCACTGGGGCCAACCAGACGCTGACCCCTCAGATCTGTGCACAGGGAGGGGGCCCTTGGCACTGCAGTGAGGACCGGAGTCCAGAAAGGGAGAGCAGCAGCTAGAACACACATGGGAAGCAGGGGCCGGCATCAGCAATTCAGGCCTTGGGGCGAGCGCTCCCCAGCCATGTGCGTGTGCCTGGCTGTGTGCCTGGCTGAGCCAGCACCTCTGCCACAGCCCATGTGCAGTGTGTGTACCAACCCCCATGACCAGTCCATTGGAACACCCAGAGGAGAAGGGAGCTGCCCTGCAGGGATCCCTCACTCGGCTTTCCCTTCCTGCACAGTGGGCCAGGGCCACGCCAGCAGCTCTCAAGCGGTGGGCCAAGCATTCCACAGAGAGGAGGGAGAGAGCGAGCGGGACCCGGCAGCAGACGAAGGGGCAGGAGCCAGGCATAAGCATGAGAGCACTGTGCACGGCAGGCAGAGTCGTGCGGCTTGAGGCCTGGACTCAGACACGCGGCCACTCCAAAGCGACTGTGGTGAAGACGCTGACCACGATGCTGAGCACGACAGTGACAAGGGCAGCGGCTCTGTGGGTGCCGGCCCTGCACACAGCACTGTGCACCCTCGGGCTCCGGTGGTCTCATGCCAAACCCCAAAGGGAGGCACTCATAACACCCCCAGGGAAAAGTAAAGAAAACAGGGTCTGGGAAGGCTAAGGCTCAACTCAGTACGGAGCACAGCCAAGACCAGAGTGCCCGTGCTCTCAAACACTGTCCAGAGCAGGAGTGTGGCTCCCGGCTCACAGAGCTGAGCACTGTCTGCCTGTCGGACCGAATGGGAAAAGCCAGGCAATGTCACAGAAGAAAAGACCCCAACATGGGGAACAAAAAAGATAAAGTACAGTGTAAAATCCACTGGAAGGTAATTTTAACTACCAGGAAAAGCAGAAAAAGACAAACCAGCAGGCACATCCTAGACAGTGTATTCAAGAGTCAGAATCATTAAGACGCCAACTCCCCTAAATGAGCCTGTATGTTTAAGGCAACGCCGATGAGACCTGCCCTTATTTGAAATGAGGCCACCACACTTAGAGCTCATGTGAAGAAAGCAACCGCAACCGGGACACGGAGAAAGCACAGAGAGGATCCCACCACCTGGGCCCACGGACACCACATGCAGCCACCGGAACCAAAGCCAGGCACGTCCTCACGCTCAAAACAAGGAAAAGGGACTGAGACCTCCTGTCAGAGGAGCCAGGCATCGCGGAAAGACTGGATGTCCACAGGGTCTCGTTAGGACAACCAGAGGTCTCTGGACCACACAGCGAGAGCCCTCTGCTCTGAACACAAGACAGGCTCAGCGGTCAGGGGTTCCAGATCCAAGAACCAGAGTACGACAGAGCAAACTGCAGGAGACCGTTCCCGACTGAGGAAAGACAACGTCCACTCCACACACTCACACGGAAACAAAAACAAAACAGAAGCACTGAAAGAAAAGGCCCATGGACTCAACTTGATAACAATTAAAAATTAACAACTGCAGGAAAATTTCATGAGCAAATAGAGGAAAATGTCAAACTGGGAAACCATATTTCCAGACAAAGGACTAATTTCCTCAAGCTATTAAAAACTCCTCCAAAATTACTTTTTAAGAAGACAGAAAAATAGACAAAGGCTGTGAGCAAATAAGGAGAAAAATACGTTAAGTCACATCTATGCTGAGAGCACTTCAAAAGGAAGACACCCGAAGGGTCAGGAAGCACTCACAGAGGGGCGGGGCGAGTGACGAGGACAACACACCGGAGGAGCCACCCCTGGCCTCGCTGCACCCACGAGACCCACCACAGCAGGTACCGCGAGGGCGCGAGCGAAGCAAGCTGGTGGCTTCCCCCAGGCGGAGCGCAAATGCCACACTCTGAACCAAGGACACGCTCAACCAGACCTGCACAGAAATACTGCCCACGGTCCACGTGGGAGAAAGACCAACAAGCCGGGGGAACCCCGCCACAACCTCACTGGGCAGCAAGGGGGACCGAACCCACCCAGCAGCCAGGGGCAGAGCAGGCCCTGGCGGGAGGATGCGCGCGGTGTCAGCACCTGATGGGACGTAACGACCCCTCAATAAGGTGCTGTTTACTAGGTAATGCCGCCATACCGTGTTCCCCTAACATCAGACGTCAGATGGCTGGGACTGGGCCGCAGGAAGGGGGTGTCCTCATAGCACGGGACAGGCCTCCCTGCAGCCCAGCCTGAGACATGGGCAGCTCAAGCTCCGTGGGAGTCAGACACCCATCCAGGAGGGCACAGCCCACGGCCTGCTTCCTTGAGACCCCGCTAGGGGCAAGGCCCGCCCCACAGGGCTGCATCAGGCCGGGACACCTGACAGGAGGGAAGGCAGGCTCTGGAAACACACCAAACCCAAAGAGGTTTGGAAGGGGATGAAGCCGGCCCCCAGGAAAGGATGAGAAGCAGTAATGACACAGGTCAAGAGCTGGGCCTCAGCCTCAGAACTAACCAAATCTCAGTCATGTGGAGATTCAAGACAAGGGCTGCCAGAGCCCCTCCAATCAGAGACTCCAGATCTATCACTCAGCCGGTGACAAGGAGCAGGTCAAAGACTGATTGGGCGCTAGCCAGAGAGAAATGCACACAACCACAGGCACTGCCCGCCCCTCCTCCCTGGGGCCCTGGAGACGCCACAGAGGGGACGGACGGTGCCCCCGACCGCTCTGCTCCTCTCAGGTAGAATGCCAAGGTGGCAGGGGAGTGGGGTGCCCTACATCAGGGCAAGGAGCAGCCAGGAATGCTGAGGTCACAGACGAGCTAAAGCAGGGAGCTGTCGAGGAAACGAGATCCCCGGGACTGTGAGACGAGTGGGGCCGAGACAGTGAGCACGTGTCTGTTAACAGGACTTCCAAGTGCACCCCACTTCCTCCCTCTTCTAGTCTCCACACAGGGCTGGGGCGGCACCGGAGCTGGGACCAACTATGCCACGGCCGCGAAGACCCCCAGCCCTGGACACACACAGAACCAGCCAGGTGTGGGGGCCCAAGTAAAGTACAACCAGCGTGCACAGGGTCCTGCCCATGCTGAGCACGGGGTGCTGTCCCACAGGCCCGGAGTGGGGTGAGCGCAGGGTGCGCCTCAAGAAGGGTCTCAGGAAAACCATTGAAGCACACCTTGGTGTCCAAGCAGCAAGGCACAAACAAGCCCATCCAGGTCAGAAATCCGGCCGCCTTGGGAGGGGTACTGACAGAGAAGGTCCTGCTGTGCGCAGGGGCACGGCCAAGCTGACGCCGACCATTCCTATTCTGATCTCCTGTGGGAACCTCTGAGAGCGCGAGCTCCTGGCCAAGGTCAAATGGCACATCAGGGGCGGGGCCAGACCTGCACCCACCCTGGGCTACGGGGGTGCCCCCCACCGCCTGCGGTTGCCACTGAGTGAGCACCAGGACCCCTGCGTGCTATACTAGCCCAGACGTCTTGTCATATAGGACAACATGCGGACTTTCCTGGCACCAGTCCCAGGCTAAGGACTCCTCAAGGAGATGGCCAGGGATGCAGACAGGTTTGCTGATGTGTACCAATCAGAGTGTTACTTAGGAAAATGGAAAAAATGAAAAAAGTATCTAACAAGTTGGGGTCGATAGAGCATTCGTAAAGAAAGTTATAGCCAAAAGTTGTTTTAAAGGAATATTTAACATGGAAAATGTTCACAAGATTAAACAAAGAAAGAAGACCCCAACCACAAACTGCACAGGGTGCTACACTTCCCTAAAAATAGTATCAGGAAAACACCGATTCTCCGTGAGCAAGGATCTTAGCCAACACGTTCACAGTGGTTCTCACAGGACAGAAGGACTGTGGGAAACCTTTATTCTCAGCTGTCCTGGTTTTCTTTTGCTTTGTTTTTGTCAAATGCTGTAAATGAGAATGGATTCCTTTTGTAACCACAATCTTAAAAGGTTACTCAAAGAGCTCTGGCCTGCCCCTCTCCGTCCGTCCGGGCGTGGAAGGCTCCCTCCCAGCACATGGGCCAGGGATCAGCCGGCCCCCGTCGCTGGCACGTCCACAGCCAACGGCATGGACACCAGCGGCCACAGACCCTGGGCACCGGCCAGCCACAGGAACCGGGATGAGGTGGCCGGGGAAGCTCTGAGTGCTCACTGGGGCCGACGGGGCTGGGCTGGGCCCCCCCGAAAAGAGGGCACAGCTGGGAGGCGCAGGATGGAAATGTCAGGCCGCTGTCTGAAAGCACAGTAGGACATGGAAACAACTGGAGAGACAAGCAGCACAAAGGAAACCATAAGAGAAGGTGAAGAGCTAGCCCAGAAAGGATGACCCCTAATGTGGGGACTTAGGAGGGCGGGGGCTTGGGAGGGCGGCAGCAGGCAGGGAGACGGTGAAGACGGTGAGGAGGTCCCAGGCAGGGGCTGGGGAACCATGCAGGTTTCAGAGGCCACTGCAGAGACTGGTCAGCTTCCCCTCAGACACGAAGCCGTTGGAGGGTTTCAGCAAAGAGTGCACGCCATGACCCACATTCTTACTGCCCTGTGAACGCTGTTGCAGCGAGGTGTCCTCAGGGCGTAGCCAGAGGTGTCACAAGGAAGCCAGCGGGTAGTGTGACCGTGACAGAGGAGACTGGTTCCATCCCAGACATGCACTGAGATCCGGCAGGATATGGCCTCGCTACCATTCCCCACAGCACGCCTACCAGGCAGAGGGGCTGCTCCCACAAGTTCCTCCCTTTCAGTTCCTGCCCTGCCCTCCCAGGACCTGCCCCGCTGAGCCCCCACAGGAGGGCCTGACTGTCCTTCCAGGAACTGTGACCCGGCTCCATCCCTGCCGCCCAAAGGCCACAGATTCCACTGCCCTTGCCCCCCTCCTCATCCCAGTGGGAAGTCCAGCATCAGTGAGAACCATTCCTCTCACTCTGCACCTCTGCTCCCCTCCTGACTTCACCACAGGGGCTGACGATGCCCAAGGCTGCCACCACTGCATCAGCCGCACCCCTGCAGCAGCACAATGAGTATTGCTGAGGGGAGCGCGGGGCCTAGCTGGCTGGTGCCCCCCGCGCAGTCATGCCGCGTCCCTGCCCCGCTGTCTCTCATGACCATTGCAGGTACCGATCTCCACCAACCTCAGGCTTGGCCACAGAGTCCTACTTTGCATTCCATGGAGGAAACAAAACAAACCACACCTTCCTTCCCCTGTGCCCACTCTGCAGCCCCTCCTGCTGCTGGCCCGGATGGCGGCCCATGTCCCAGCCACAGCAGACCCTGATGCCGCCTCCTCTCATCAGTGACGCCCTCACCTCCAGCGGAGCCCATTGTCCCAGCCATCCCGTTAATATGCATCCTGAACACAGCCCGCCTCGTCAGCTCGTGTGCCCTGAAGACCTCAGCGCAACTGGCTCACCCATCCCCTTTGCAGAACTCACACGAGCCACCTCGCTCCGGCTCTGGGCATGCTCGCTCACTCACACGGGCTTGCCCCCGCACCTCCACAGAACCCACTACTGTCAAGGCCATGACAAACTCCACGCGGCAAACTTCTGCAGGGTCGTCTTAACAGGTCAGCCTGAGGCAGCCACACGTCCAACATCCCTGTTCTGTGACACACCCTTACCTGCAGCTCCCAGATCCCCCTCAACCCAGGCTCCTCCAGAGCTCAGCCTTCTGGCCTCTTCCTCCTCTATGTACACTCATCAGAAGGAAACAGGTGGACAGATGGACTAAGAAACTAAGGGAACAGCCCCAAACACACACACAGTCAATGCATACAGTGATCACAACAGTCCAGCAGGGAACGGTGGGTGGTCTTTTCCAAAAGTGACCAGTTCGACCAGCTAGTCACCTGGCACAGGAGGCTTCTAAAACCCTGCACCTCACAGCATGCCACACAGGTGGACAGGGGATCTAGACGGGGAAGGCAAATAAGACAGCTCTTGGAAACAAACACGGAGTGCTTTTCTAAGTAATCAAAGATGTCTTGAAAGACACAAAGAGAAAAAGCTGATGAGTTGGGCTCGAGGAGAATGAGTCTGCTACAGACACACACACACAGGTTATCCAAGGAACGCACACAGATCGGTGCGTATAAAGTCAACAACATGATGGGGAAACAGGCACAAGACCTGACTGCACACATCACAAAACTGGACAGGCAAGCGGCCCCAGGACACAATGGTGGTGAGAGACGGTGTGAGCAGGGCTCCCGGCACAGCACGGGGACAACAGGCTGCCGACCCTGCCCACCCACCATGCAGCACACACTCACCAGCGGCCCAAGCAGAGAACCACCCAAACGCCTGCCAGAAGCAGAGTGGTTTGGAACCCAGGGAAAACTTGCACAAGGAAGCATCACGGAGCGGTGACAATGGACAGACAGCAACACCCAACACACAACTCTTGGACTGTGTATGAGTACCACACACGTGTCTGTGCTGTTCCGCACACATGGTATCACGAGCTCTGTCGAGGCATACACAGGGAGGAATGCACATTTACAAGCCGGCCCGGTGGGACCAGGACACCAGGGAGGACTCTCGGGAGGGGAGCAAGGAGAACACGTGCAGAAGCCACAGCATCCGTGGACACACACTCAGGGCAGTGCAGAGACAGGGTGTACAGCATGCTCAGGGGTAGCCCCCAGCCCGGGGTAGGGGCCCAGGGTCTTCTCCCAGGAAGACTGTGCTTCCCTGAGGAGGGGAAGAGAGTGTCAACAGCAAGGGTCTGGCAAGGGTGGAAAATCTCAGGGCCACCTACACCAACCCCCAGCCACCCACTAAGAAAATAGGGATGTGACATCACCTCGGAGGGCACAGAAATGAGGAAGCAGGTGCCGCTCACCACAAGCATGGGGTCCCTACCTGGACAGGGAGGATGGTCTCCAAGAGATTGGCCCATCAAAGGCTGTCCTAGTCGGCCACAACCAGGGTTCCCAGAAGAAAAAGGAAATGTCTCCCTTGTATGGTGGGTTGGGTACAAACCCAGTCCCTCTTGAACATGTGGGCTGGGCTGTCTACCCCCCAGCGTCCCTACCTGCAAGCTAATGTATGAGATCTGGTTCCTAGGCACAAGCAACCCCGTGGCTGAACATGAACCTGGCTCTGGTTTCCACTGCCTAGAGTCCATGTCATTTCCTGCATTGGTTCGCACCAGGTTTTGCATTTTTCCACTGCCTTCCTGGGACCCCAATGCCCACTTCTGCTTTGTTCACCATGCACAGGGGGCAAGAGGTGGTGACAGGGGCTTCAGGCAACATCATGGAGGCAACATCATGGAGCTCCTTTGCAAACGACACAAGGGCCAAGGCCAGGGTCACCAAGAAGCAAACCCCATGGCAGAAGGCTGTGGTGCCAGGAGAACCTTCTCATGCCTGTTTCAGGCAGACCCATCAACTCAAGCCCCTCCAAGGAACCCAATAACCAACGCCAGGGCATAGGCTGGCTCAGGGAGCATCCACCTAGCATGGCTGAGCCCAGAGCTGGGCAGAGGACACAGAGCCCTGGCAACGCACATGGGTGAGAATGTGAGCTCCAGCCCCAACTTCCACCCACCCCTGCCCCTGGATGGCTGTGTGACTCTGGGCAAGGGTCTTTACTCCAGAACCTCAGTCTCCTTAGCCCCCATATAGGGACCCTCTGTTAGGCTGGAAGTAAGACCAGCAATGCCAAAGAGCACTGGGCATGAAGGTGTGACTAGCCACAGAAGTCATCACTGGTGGGAAGACACCCACTTTCAGACGCACACTGTGGGCCAGGCAGCAGCCTCCTCTCTGCCTCAGTTTCCCACTTCCTACACATGAAGCATCTGATGACCATGGACACCTTCGGCTGTCATCAGCGCCACAGCAACACAAGACCACGCCCAGCACGCAGTACCTCTGGGGATGAGGTGAGATGCAAGTGACAAGGACCTAGTCGAGTCCCTGGTAGAGCAGGCCCCAGGCTGCATAGCTCTGCCTTCTTAGGTCCCCCTTATTCCAAAGACACACCTCACACAGCTTCAACTCCAAAGATTCCAGGACAACCTCAGAGTCCGACATGTGCAGCCAGCCTCCACAAGAAGCCCTACAGAGTGCCCCATCAGTCAGGCTCCACCCACAGAGGGTGCTCAGTCAATGCTGGCCCACTCCTTGCTGAAGGCAGGGACAGTGCACAAGTCTACCTAGTGAGAACATGCCAGCTTGGAGCAGGGGGAAGACAGGGCTGCGGGGGTGAGGGGGAACCAAGCCCACGGTGGGGCGGTCAGCATGGGTCGCCCAATGGAAGCCGGCCGCATATAGCAACCATGACCCCAGCCCAGGAGGAGGCCAGGCATGTGGCAGCATGCCCTTATGTGTGCACGCAGCCCTGCCTGGTTTGCGGATAAGGGGCATGAGCGATGCTGAAAACACACAGCATGTGGCAGTAGTGCAATCTGTGTGCACCCACAGGGCTGCAGGCCATGGGAATGAAGATGGGAAGACACACTGGCCCAGGGAGCCGTGCGACCTTACCCAGCAGCTACATGGGCAGTGAGGGAGCTATAGAGGGGGACAGCAGGTGCTGCAGGCCTGGAGGCTGCACGGGGAACAGCAGAGATGGGGGCAACGCGGCCCAGGGCCAGGCAGGACTCCAGGACAAGGCACCTGGAGTTCAGGAGGTTCCAGCCAGAGCCAGGGTGACTTTCCCACCCCGGCCTGAGACGCCCACTGGCCCACAGCACAGCTGGGAACACCGGCCTTGTCCCCATGGAGCTCGTCAGCAAGGGCGGCCGTCTCCACAGCGGCTCGCACGGCCGCGGCTTCATCAGTATTCAGCAGCACTTCGCTCCCCTTCTTTTGTGCCACAGAGATAAGTAGCATTTCTAATCTCTGCCATCTCCCAGCTGCAAATATTCAAGCATTCCTTTCTTTTTATTTAAAAAGTAAAATCTCATTTTAGATTTGCAAGACAGACAGCTACCCGTCTCCACTATACTAACAACCCGCCACCCAGAGGCCAGGCAGGAGTGGAGAGTGGAGAGCGCGCATCAGGGTGGGAGGTATGGAAGTGCCAGGAACCTGAGCCAGAAGATCCACGTCTTCAAAATCCACCACACAGGGTCAGGGCCTCCCTGCCTCAGGCCAGGAACCAGCTCGGCTACCACGTCCTGGTGGCACTCCTGAGGCCCAGGCCGCATGTCCTCCAGGAACAATTCCCCGAGATGGTCCATCCGGCTGGGAGGCCAAGACACAGGCAGTCCTGGTGCTGGCAGAGTGCAGGAGGAGGCCTGAGCCCTCGTGGGCTTATGCTCCACATGTGTTACTGCCACGGTTAGGGGTGCCTGCAGAGTGAACCACACACAGCCCAGAACCCCAGGGCAGGTTGGGGGGCACAGGGGTTCAAGAACAACCTGTCAAGAGTCTGGGAGGAAGAAAAAGCAAATGGCAGGAGCCAGCTGAGGTTCCAAGCCCACAGCCAGCGGCCTGGCACACCCCCGACAGAGACCGACTGGAAAACAGGGAGCAGGCCAGCAAACCCCACCTGAGTGATGTCTGAGATCGCGTTTACTCCCGAAAGCCCGTGTGAGAAAGCAGTAGCTTCTTAAATTCTGGCGTTTGGCAGAAATAAGACTGAAAAGAATGTCTCAGCTACACACTTCTGAGAACGAAAAGTGTGCTTCCTAAGGACAATAAATGCCGCCTGGTCTGGCCAGTGCCCAGGGTCCTGCTCTGAGCCCCACCAACCCGGGACAGGCGGCTCCCAAGAACCCCCCACACGCGCACCCATAGGTAGCCACAGCCTGGCGCTGGTGCTCCTGCACGCAGGAAGTAGGGGAGAAGCACGGTGAGGTGAGCCTGGGCCCCAGGCGATGACCACTGACCTCATCCTGGCAACTCATCCTGATACCTCCTTCTTCAGTAGCCGCAAGGCCCAGATGGATTGGAGGATGGGAATGGGGTGCCCCCACCCATGCCCACAGTGAGCCCCGGGAATTTACAGAGGACCCCACGAGAGGCAAGAGTCTTCAAGTCTTCAAGTCTCTCCCTCAAGCTCACCTCGACTCTGCAGACACGCCTGACAAGTTGACAGGGGTGTTGAAATTTCACCATTTACGTAACAGCTCAGTTATTAACAGAGTCTCATTTGCACGTGTCAGAGGAAGAGAAAAATCACCTAATTAACCACTTTCCCCATCAGCAAAAGGAAGGGAGTCGCGCTGCCAATTTGTTTCCAACTCCTCTCTCCCACCCTCTGAATCTGCTCCCTTTAATCAGAGAAGATTTACAATCCTCTGCCATGCGGGACAGGGAACGCTCCCTTTCCAATTATGTGCGTCTTAAGTAGCCAACCTGAACAGTGTCCTTCTACGCATGGAGCCCACTACCAAGGGGAGACCCCGTCCACGGTGTCCAGCAGATGCAGATGGCTCTTCCCCCAAAGGATGCTTGGCCCTGGAGGCCACTCAGAGGCAGAGAGCACCGGGCCAGAGCGAGACTGGGAACAACAAAGATACTCTCCCATCAGCTGACCCAAGTGCACAGCTGTTGCTGGCTGGTCTGCCGGGCCATGTGCTCTGCAAACTGGCCCCATGCAGCCCCGAGCCTCCCACGTACCCCATAAACGCTCAGATGGCACAAGGAAAGGCAGCATGCTCCGCAGTGCGGTGCAGGCAGCAGAGGGAGCCACGAAGGCCTCACTCACCCAACGCCTTGCACCTGGGGTGTGGGCCTCTCAGGGCTCTGGGCCCTATTCCATGGCACACAAGTAATAGTCCGCTGCCACACACAGGCTGCGGGAAGGACACAGGAGAGAACCAGGCCCGGCGGCTGCACTTACCACCACCAACAAGTGCACTGGGCATCTAGACTAGACCTGAGGCCTACCACCCGAGGACAGTGCGGCGCTCTCTCCTCCTTCCCCGAGAAGGTATGCCGCACAACAGGCTGAGTGGACGGGGCACTGGGCCTTCTCAGGATGTCAGCCCTATAACCTAAGGAGAGCAAGGACAACACCCTAGGATCACACCCCAGCCCCCATGAGCACAGCCATCCAGGACCCCATCGCGCAAGGCCTACCCTTGGCCTTGTTCCCTCCCACCCGTGAGCTCTCTCATGCAGAGACCCCCCTACACACCGCCCACCGATGGGGAACTCCTATCATGCCAAGCCTCAACGTCAGGGTCACCCACTCCTGCTATAACAAGCCCCAGCCAGCCGAGGCAGGTGCCCCTTCATCCTACATTGTGTCCCAGGCTAGCCCCCCATAGCCATGCTAGTACATGTGGCTCCTCGCCAGAAGACCAAGCCCATGGGGCCTGCTCCTGGGACAGCACACAGCAACTGGAAATGCTCCATGACGGTGCTCCCATCTCTGAGAATAAATGCAGGAGCAGGGGCGGGGGAGCGGAAAGGAGAGATGAAGTACCCTGGAATTCCCCCTCCCGGGATCCATCTGACAGAGGTGGGGCTGCTGGGAACGGAGCACAGCCCACCACCTGGCACATGGAGAAAATGTGGACTGAGCTCAGGGGCTCTGGGACTCCACAGGCAGCAGCAAGCTCCCACCACCACCACCCCTCCACCCGCCAGGTGTCAGGGGGACCACTGGTTAAAGCAATGGAGGGAGGGGGAGGGCAGGGCACACCAACCACCCAGAGAAGCCTGCCGCGTGGCACAGCACACTCAACTGCGGAACAAGAGCCCCCCGGTGGCACCTGGAGCCAGACGGACAGTCCCAGATGATGCCCTGGACTCTGGGAACGTGGTGGGGAGAGTGTGAGATGGGGGAGCCACCAGTCACTCGAGTCCTGATCACAAGCTGCCAAACAGTTCCCCAGGCATGGAAGAAAAGGCCCCCAAGAACCCAGCAGAAAATGAAAATGAAACATTTAGTCAGTGTCTGAAAACCATCCATGAGGAGAAGACGTGTAGCTTCAGCTGCCTCGAGCAGAAGCATCTTCAGCCAGAGGAATGATGACCAGAGGGCACCCCCCGTGCCCCACAGGCAGCTGTGGTCTGGAAGCCACCACACGCCTACGTGGGCCAGGCCAGGGCAGAGCAGGTGACAGTGCACTCCGCCCGGCCGTGTCAGAGGGGAGCCATCACCAACGACTGGAGGACAGCCCAGGGACGTGGCGTGGTCCGCAGAGACCTCGGCTTTACATTCTGGATCCACACGTCCAACACTCTGCTGCCTGCAGGAGGCGGCCCTCCCGGGAGAGGGCTGGAGCACGCAGGACAAAGGATGAAATGTCAGCAGCGAGGAGAGCCATGCAACAGCGCTCTCGCGGAGGAAGCTCCCCTACAGCCAACTCTCTGGTTTAAATGAATTTACTACTCATTAAATTCTTAACCTGAAAACATAACTGTCTGATACTTCCATGCTTCATTCTGACACCCCGAATGCCTTCTCTGTGGACAACAGCACCGCCAAATCCCACTGTAATTATCCTAAGCCAGGGGAGCCTGCTTTGCTCGGCACATCCATCACCCGGCTCCACTCCGGGGCCTTGCGCGGCCCTCCACTGCCCACCTGTGGTGCAAATGCCCATGTCAGATGCCCCCAAGCCCCATGAGGTGGGTAGTCATAAAACCCTAGCCCGAGGACGGCTCCTGGAGTACGAGCAGGGGACACATCCCTCCCAAACAATTCACCACGAGACACACAGTGCGCTTCGAGCCCAAGATGGGGCCCCCACCCCAGCCACCCAAAGATAGTCCTCCCTGTCCAGGGCGGGATGTGGGAGCAAGGGAGGGACTGGCCGTCTTCCCACAGCCATCTGGGGGTGAGACGTGCTTGGCCACCACAGCCCAGGACAACGACAGGCACTTCTCACTGCAGGTGTGTCAGCAGCAAACAAGGAGGGGAGGGCCCCAATGCCGGGCACTAAGTGCTATGAAGAAGACAAAAGCACAAGGGCCAACTTAACCGATGGGTCCCAGAAGGCGGAGCCAAAGGGCTGGCCGGGCACAGGGAGAACACAGGGTATCCTGAAGGTCGGAAGATCTGCGTGACCCCAGGAAACAGCCTAAGAGAAAGGAGCCCAACTGCTGGAGGCCAACACGTGGGCCCCACAGGTCAGGCGGTTCTGCCCACCCTGCAGGGGACCCTCCTCTGAGCACTGCTGAAGGAGGGGAGCACTGTTTTCTTCCCTCCCAGCAGCAGGTCGGCATGCTCTGCTCACTGGCGACACCCACCCACAAGTGATGGGCCCTGCCCGGGACTGGGTTAACCGCTTTCGTTGTCGGCACCAAGTTCAAGAAGGCAGCTTTAGAAGGAGCCGATGCCACAGCAAACGCACCAGCACCGAGTCCCCAGTGCTTCTACCTGAAACCGCTAGAGAGGACTTGGCTGTCACAGATGGGGACGCCACAGTGCAGAGCGGCTCCTCCACGGGCACCAGCGCGCTGGGACCCAAGGATCCGCCAGACACCCAGAGCTCTGCCGTCCAGGGCTCTCAGCCCCAGACATGTGTCCAAGCTGCCACCCCGGACGTGGACACAGTACCTGGGCGCCTGTCACTGTCACTGCTGACCTGAGCCGGATTTGCCTGGCAACACCCCGAGCCTTGCACCACAGAGCACCCAGGCCCACGGCAAGCGGAGTCACAGTGACCTTCAAGATGCCCTATGCAGCCACCTAGAGCAGAGGGGACAAGGCTCCCCTCCAGGAGTTCAGAATATACCTATTTTAAAATCTGCTGACCAAAAAACCCCAGAATGGATCACTTTTAAATAAAAGCGAGTGGTGAGTTTCGCTACATATGGTAACGTTTCCATTAAAACAGAACAAACTCAGGGGTCCTATCAAACCCGTTCCGTTCCGGTGGGATTCGTGTCCGCTGTAATCGGGCATTCAGGCTCCGACTCATTAACATAGCAGGCTTAATTGGCATTTCATGCGGGCATTGTGCCTCTGAAATGAGCAAGGTGTAATTATGGTAAAAAGAGCTCTCTGCCGGTTAGCTGTGCATTCATATCTTTCCCAGCCTCCAGAGAAGCACAGATGTTCCATTGGAGGACAGAGAGGAAGATGAGCAGCTTTCAAATGACTCCTTTTTAGTTTAAAACTTTATTTAAAATAAAAAGTTATTTAAGTGAAATTTACAACACAGTGTCTCCTCTCTTTGTCTTGCTCGCTATAGGGCATTAACTTTCAAAAGCTGGCTCCGCATAATTTGATTTTTCATTTTCAAATGAACATCTGTGTTTAGGTCCAAAAGCTCTTTGTTTAAACATACAGAGCCCTAGGAAGGGTCTGAACAAAGCCTTCCTCTGTAAACACTTGATTACCAGGAAGGCCTGCTTTTCAGAGAGATCCAGGGGTTGGTAGGTGGGGGGAGGCTTGTGCTAGAGTTGGTAAGAAACTTTCCTCTTTTCAGAGCAGAAACAACAAAGGCGCTCCCTTCGGTGACTGCTTGGGCTCAGTGCTTCCTCCCACAGTGCGGACAGAGCGGAAGGACAGACAGAGCAGGAGGAGGAGGGCCACCCAGGAGAACCTCGGGCTCCAGGAAGAAGCAGTCTCTGTGATAGCAGCCCAAATTAATCCCACTCTTGCTTCCGCGGCTTATGTCGTCCTGCGAGGGGGCGTTAGCAGGGCCATGCCCCGGCTCCCCGCGCCCACCCTTCAACTCAGAGCCCCCAAACACGACTGGACCACTGTGAGTACTATGGGCGATAGGCTTGCCTCTGGAGACCCCAGATGGAGTCCTCGACAGTGGGACCCCAGCTCTGTCCTGAACTGGAGCAGGACCTCAAACATCGCTTCCTCCTCTGTCGATGTGAACAGTACCAGAGCTAGGCTACCGCGAGACCACTGGAGGCACCCCCAGGATCAGGTGCAGAAAACGGATTTTACGAGCATGCAACATGAGTCAAGTGTGCACTGGGCCCCACGTTGAGCCCCATGTGAGTCAAGCCCCACCAAGACACTCAGAAGTGAGGGTTCCCAGCAGCTGTGTGGGAACTCACAAGCCTGGGCGGCATGGGGGGAGGGACTGGCCACGCTGCTCCTCGCTGTCCATGCAGAGGAGGAAACTGTGTCCTTCTGGACACCGACACCCTGCGCCCTGGTGGACGTGGGAAGTGTAGCACAGAGCACACTGCCGCAGTGTGGGTGTAAACAGTTTGCAACACTTCTGTGTTTTTATAGCGCTATATTTAGAAACCTCTAAATAAAACCCACGGAGAGTGTTGCAATAATATACATTTTTTAAACTCACTAATTGAATGTTGCCATTACAAGTGCTATTTTGGACCATCTGCTAAATATGTAATTTAGGAATTAAGATTCATATCTTACAGGATACGCTAATTATTCCTCTGAATGCATCCGGGTACTTTCTGAACACACCCGAGGAGGCCCGGGTGAGCAACAGCAACACCCCCAGCCCCGCGGCATGGGGTCAGGACCCCAAGAGCGCCATACAGGGGCCCAGCGCAGTCCGGAGCCATTGGAGCCCAGGAAAAAAAGGCAGTGAGCATCACAGGTGGCACGTTCCAACCCCGAAGTGCTCTGTTCTGGGTAGTAAGCAACAGGAACTTCCCCATGGTAAACCAAAGCCTCTCTCATAAGGCTTCTGACCGGACACAGTGTGTCCAACATCCACCTCCCGTCCCAGAAAACAGCACCTCAAAGAACCCTTACACCTCCCCGGGCTGCCAGGCCGCATATTAGTGTTCATGGCACACCCCGGGTAAGTGATGGATGCTGTCCCCCACCCGGGTGCAGTGTCCTGCAATCCCTCCTGCGAGCCATGCCCAAACATCAGGCAGATCGCACAGCGGCTGGGAGTAGCAGAACTGTCACCTCCTTTCATGCGATGCTCTACTTGTTGCAACACAGGCCAAGAAAGTTTACTTATGACATCACAACACCTCGGTGATTCGCTCCAAGTGACGTGGACCGTGGCATGGCAGCAGAGGCCCCTCCTCCGTTCTCACTGTAGACAGCGGTTTGCTCTGAAAGGGTGCTCTTTTGTCCCAAACAAAATTCACCACGCTGAAGGATGCACTGTTTCAGACTGCTCCAAAGCTCCAGGGCTCCACCACAGCTATCACAGACCCATAACCACTGTGGCTCAAGATCTCCACATCATCCGCCTGGGCAAAGACCCCAAGGACATGCCCGCAAGAGGGAGGCTCCATGCACTTCACACAGTCCCCAGAAGTCTCAGCAAGTCCCTGAGATCCTTCTGTCTCCCACTCCCTGGCACCTTGCACGCAACTGAGGGATAAAAACCCAATCAAGAAACAGTAAAGTATAAAAAGTAAAGAAAATGTTCATATGAAGTCCCTATGGCACAAGGAAGCTAAGTCTCTGGAGGGAAAGTAAGTGAAAAGCAAAAGAGGAGCAGAGAAGAAACGCCACCGGGGAAGGACCTCACCCTAAGCTGCCACCGCAGACCACGTGCACCGCACATCCGCAGCAAGGCTGGGGCGGCCATCCTGAAGAGGAAGGTCTAGCTATCGCCCCAGGGCAGGCCAGCCGGAGAGACAGCCTGGGGCGCAGAGAGAGAGCCTGGCCCAGAAGAGAGGGGCACAGCACCCCCTCCAGTCCTCAGAGAAATGAAATAAATGATGCTGCAGGCGGAGGGAGTGGAAGATGAACAACCACAGGGCTTCCCAAGTGACGACAAGAAAACACAACCAAATGGTGTGGGAAGTCGGAGGGAGGAAACAGGCCCCACTTAATGTACTCAGGAAGGCCAGATAAGCCCACCCTCCAACCCCAGGAATAGAAGGATCTGGACGGGAAGCAAGTGCCAGCAGGGCTGGGAGGGGAGGCATCGGGTGGCCCAGGAGCAGGGGTCTGAGTCAGGTGGGGGCCGGGAGGGGGGGCGCAGGCTGTAAACCCCCTGTGCACCACCCACACCCGACGACAGCCACTGGGATCAAACATGTGCCAAGGCCGAGGGCGGCAGGATGCGCGCAGCTGCGTGCTCACACACAGTGGGCAGACACAGACCCGTGGGGCAGGTACTTGACTTAAATGTAGGGTATGAGCCAGCCATCCTGTTCAGGTATCCAGTCCTGAGAAATGAAAACTTGTGTTTATACAGCCACTTTATTCCATTTTACCAAAAACCAAGGCAATGGGGATGCCTGGGTGGCTCCGTCAGCTAACAGTCGGCCTTCAGCTCTGGTCCTGGTCTTGGGCACCTGGGATCAAGCCCTGAATCTGGCTCCCTGCTCAGCCGGGAGCCTGCTTCTCCCTCTCCTTCTGCCTGCTGCTCCAAGTGCTTATGTTCCCTCTCTCTGACAAGTAAATAAATAAAATCTTAAAAAGAAAAACAAAACCAAAAATGCAACACAGGCAACCTCCAACTGACTGACATAGGAGCAAGCCCCAGTCCGAGAACACAAGAGACCACCACTCGGCTCCCAGAGCAGCCACAGCACCAGCGAGTCCTACACACATTCAGGCATGGGCATGAAGCCACCAGAAGACTGCATCTGGTTGGACCCCGGCGGTACGGCACTCGGGAAATGGCAAAGCCCAAGGACCAGAGCACGGGCAAGTGTTCTTCATCAAAAGAAGCCAGAGCTCCTTGGAAAAGTGGCTGATTCCCCAAAAGGCTAGCCTCTCCCGTCCCAGAAGGACCTTGACCCTGGCCCAAAGAACAAAGCCAGCCTCTGTTCTAAGTCTCCGTCCGGAAATTTGACCTGCAGCCAACACACAGGGCATAGTCATGGCCCCGCTCTGACCTGCAGGCAGTGGGAGCCGGGTCTCCTTTCTGCCTCCTCACACACGTGGCTCTCAACATGTACACACAGGGACCAGAGGCCCAACTCGCTCCTCCGTTATGTGCTTTTCTCCCAGGCCAGCGCTGCCGAAACCGTCCCAGCCAACAGACCCTGCCAGTCCAGGCTTCTGGAACCACATGACGGACAAGTCCCTCTCAGCCCTGCTTAGATTCTCCCTTCCCTCAAAAGGTTTAGGCAGCCGCCACCCCCACTCCCCAGTCTGCAGCCTTCATGTCCTCCGTGGGCCATGAGGATGTGGGTGCTGTCCAGAGCCATCCTTCAGGAGGCAGCACTGTCTCAGACTGGGCACTTCCCTTCCAAAATCACCGTCAGACCCTACAGACTAAATGAAGCCCCACACACATGCTGTCTGGCACTCTACCACGTGCACACGTCTTTCTAGAAAGGGAAGCTTCCCTTTCACACGGGCTCCACATCTCTGCTCCACACTCCATGCAGACCAGGGCTGACAAGTCGTGGCTCAAGACCCCAGACTCCCCCTGTGAGCAGTCAGCCACTAGGAAATCCTGCGGGCTCAAGGGCTGCTTTCTAAACCTCGGCCCCGATGACCAGAGGTCAGCACAGAAGAGCCCACACCTGCAGGGCTGCACAGGGACCCATGCCAGGTCTCCAGAGGAAGAGATGCTGCGCCCAAAGGGCAGGGGGTGCCCGCTGGCGGTACACATGGCTTCTGCTGTGCTTCATGTGTCTCTCGTTTCTCCCGCCCACCTCTCCCCGCTTCCCCTCCTGCACTGTCCCCCTACGTGAAAGTCAGAACAAGTGTCCCCACCTCTTTAAACAGAGGAGAGGCTCCCAGCCCAGAGGCTGTGTGCCCCTACCGCACTGGGCCCACCTCCACCCACCCTGACAGAAGTCCCTGTGACACTCAGGCATGAGGCCAGGGCTTCCCCTCCTTCCCCTGAGACACTGCGGGGCGAGGGGGGGTGGTGGTCACAAAACACGCACTCATTTTAATCAGGCAGAGCTGGAAGATGCCACCCGAAGCAGCTCTTTGATTCACGACCCCCGGCTGCGTCACGACTAGCCCCCGCCCACAGCTCCCGTGGACACTCCGACCTGGCGGGAAGGGCACAAACCCCAGCTCTAGCCCGTACACTGAAGTCAGCTGCAGGTGGTCAATGGAAGGACAAGAGGTTAGGGATTTGGGAAACGCTTTCAGTTGAGAGACAATGTACCCCAAAACCCGGGGTGCTGCATGGGGAGGGGAGTCCTGCGCCAGAGGGCTCTCAGAGGTCTCTCCCCAGCAGCAGCCACAGCTGTGCCCCGGCCTCCAGCCGAGCACCCTGTCTTCCTATAAAAGGGCCGAGCCCGAGAACTGCACTCAGCAAGCCTCTCCCCACTCCACCTCCTCCTGGGAAGATTCCAGGATGTCCCCATCAGCAGACAAGCTCCAAATCGCTCTCCATCCCAAGGTCTAATGCCAACCTGGCCCCTCCATTCCCATCAGGCCTCTCTCCTGAAAGGCTATAAGGCACCTCCAATTTGTACACATGCAAATTAAGCCCAAAGCCTTTGGACTCTTGTTCCTCCTCCCAGTTCTCCAGATCAGCACCTCTAACCACACAAGCTCAAAGCCAAATGTCCAAGAGCCACCCCTGTTCTCTCTGCCTTAGCCACCCAGCACCGCGCTCCCACCTTGGTCCTGTCACTGAACCTCTGGGACTACTTCCTTATAGCCCGTATGCTCCCCCAAATAGCCACCTGTCTCCTACTGATTTCCCACTGGCCACTCCCACCCCAACAACCATCTTATGTAGTATACCTTGCAGTAAAGTAGAGTTCAGATCACATCACCCCACATCCACTCCCCAGCCCAAAACCCTCCATAACTTCCTCCTAGGCCGAAAATAAAGTCAACACTCCCAGGGGCAGCCCTCCCTGAGCTAGCCACAAATCACGTCCTCTGAAAAAGAAGAAGACCATGGTCCACCAGGGCTGTACACGGACATAACCCGCAAAGCACCAGAAGGACAGCAGGGGCACTGCCAGGTGTCTGTGCCAGCCGAGACATGGACAGGCCGGCCACAGGACCCTCGTGCCCAAGACTGGCAGGGGGAGATGCCTACAGGATGGGCAGGGCTTCTGGACCCCAAGGCAACATCCTCCTTCATGGGGTGGGAACCTGCCGCTTCCCCTGTGTCACCCCAGCTCGGCGCTCCACGCCCCCAATGAGACTGGCTCTCAGAAGCTGCCGCCAGCGCCAGGAGCTGTGTCTGCCCTCCCTTTGTTTCCCCAACAACACAAAGCCAAGGCTTTTTTAAAACATAAAACATTATAATTATCTTGGCACATCATTCCAGAAGATTTGTAAACAGGAGCATGTGCCAGAGACGGCAGAGAGAGGGAGGGACAAAGGTGGGAAAGCACGGCACCTCGAACCCATATGGCGCAGCAGCATCGGAGTTCATCCTGAGCAGAAGCCACAGGCCATCTCTGGGCAACATAGTGGACAGCATGGCCTGGTCTGTGTGGCCTCTGTGGACACAGCAAGGCCAAGGTCTTCCTTCCCTCACCCAACACTGCCCACAGTGACCGTGCACACAGACAGGTGATGGAGTCCAGCAAGTGTGACAGGGCTGCCTCTGACGTGTAGCGCACAGCTGAGGGAGGAGATGGCTACGGAGCACAGGCCTACACTGGACGCACTCACAGAAACGTGCAGTCCACAACATGGTCCCGAGACAGGCGCCAACGGTCCGGCCCCAGGGTTTCACGGGGAGCCTGGACATATGTTGACTGCGGGGCTTCCAGCCAAGCGGACACTCCAGGCCCAGGCTCCCTGAGGGCAGGAACCCGATGGCACGTACAGGTCCTGGCCAGATCGTCCCTGCGACTTCATTAACCAGCTGGACTTCCACATCTAGTGCAGGCACTGAGAATAGTGAGGACAGGCCCTGGGGTTGCTCCCGGCCGTCCAGGGCGAAGGGCCCCACGGACACCTATGAGGTCTGTGAGTAGCCAAATGCCAGCATTTCATTTGGCACGGCCAAGGAGCACTTACCCTCCTGCCTGGCGCTCCCACATGCATGCTGGCACAGGCCCCCCGTGCCATGCGGGAAGCCCATTAGCAGGTTCATTTATCTTCCTGCTTTTCAAGGCAAGCCCTCCAAGTACACCACGGAAGGCCTGGGCAGAGGACACCGCTGCAGTCAGGGCAGTCCTCAAATTGTGCCTGAGGAGGCCGGACAGCTGCCAGCAACGGCCACTGCACCAGGGCCTACCCAAGGCCCCACACGCGACTCCACCCACCTCCCTGGACCTCTGTGAGCTAAAGCTCTACCCCTATCAGGAGCCGACTGCCTGCCACTGGCCCATGCCACAGGGACACACAGACCCGTACAGACCCATGGACAACGTAGATGAAGCAGAGACAGGCAGGGAGGGTCACAGACACACACACAGATAAAAATGGAGGGAAAATTCCGGAAAAAAACCCCAAGTTGTTAGTGACTGCCCTAGTGGGCGAGCCTGGCAGGTAGATCGCCCGAGACCTCTGGGGCATAAGGAGGAGTCATTTCTACATTTCAGTTTCTCATTAAATAACGAACGAGAAATAGCCAGGCAACATCCCAATACCTCACTGCAGCAGCCCAGGCCCGGAGCAGGCAGACAGAGCTGGTGCGTTTCCAGGGCCCTGGTCTTACGTGACTGCACACAACTTCACCTCCAGGCCCCAGGACACTGGTCTCTCTACAGCCCCAAGCCATCAGGATGAGGTCAGAGCTCCAGCGCGAGCACAGGACCTCCCCCATGCTCCCAGCCCACAAGGCCACAGTCACCGCAAGGACAGAGCGGTCCTCACAACACAAGGGAAGCCACGGGCTGGGCCTCACCCTGGGTGGGGTGGGGCCCATCATATCCAGCTACAGACAAATATGGAGCTGCCCACAGACACCTGTCCACTCCCTGGTTCTTACTCATCTTGCTATAAGCAGTACCGTTTGATAACTGCCACATAATAATCCCCCACCCGATCCTGAACCACAAACCAGGCACAGACGCCCTCACACCCGCTCCCATCAACTGAGTGCTGACTGTGAGACAGCCCAGGCTCACGAGGCAGCGGAACGTCACTGGGCACAGGTGGCAGCACCTTGTCCATAAGCCTCCGAGGGGGGAGGGGTGGCCGGGCAGGGCAGGATGGGGTGGGGCCTACACACAGAGACACATACTCCAGAGCCTCACACTGGACCACCAAGGGGACAGCTACCGTTCTGTCACCAGCACTCCCTGCTCCCTCCTGTCCCCGCGGGAATGTCCATCACGTCCTGGCCACAGGGATAAGCTATAGAAAGTGGGGCACACAGACGCCTCATCCCAGTGTGCTGAGGCTGGCCCAGGGGCAATGAGGGACTGCACCAGCTCAGGGACAAAATGAAGTCCCCAAACCCTAGGACAGAGGCACCAGGCAAGCAGCAGCCAAGGGGCCAGTGCAGGCAACACCTGATGGCAGGGGACATCGGGCAGCAGGTAGGATGGAGAAGCACTGGTTCTGTGAGGCCAACACCGACCTCCCAGCCACTCGCAGAGGTGACACGCACTGTCTACCTAGGCTGGTCACAGGTGGGCTTCCTTCTCTTGCAACTAACACCTGGGGGCCTGGGCCCGAGACGGAGGTGCAACCAACAGAGGCCGGCTCCTTCAAGGACACACACTGGGGAGAAACGTGCAACCCAGGGGCCTGAGCAGAGCAACAAATCCAAGTGCAGATTTATTGGGACCCTTGGTGCTCGGAAGCTGGTCTTGAGGTAATTAAGCCTATTTCAGAGTGGGTTTGGCAGGAGGTGCCCGATCGATAGACCCCCTCTAGCCGCGTGTCCCTGCAGGTAAAGAATCAATCAGGCAAACGCTCCCAATCTGTTCCTGCTGAGCCAAGAAGCAAAGCTGTTTACCATTCATGCCCAGAAATGAATAAATAAAGCCGCCAACTAGTCAGCACCCTCTGTTTCTCTGGCACAAGCTTTTTAGTTACTTTGAGAAAGCCAGTGCCCCCGCGTGGTCCTCCACTGAAGCGCAGACAGCCACACATGGCTGTGCGCACGACGCAGGGGGACGGCGACTCGATCTGGCCATGGACGCCACACAGCCCCGTTTCCCACAGCTTCACTGCCGGGGACACAAGACAATGCTCACGGGAAGCTGCCTGGCTCAGGCACCAGCAGCGACGCGGCCTCGACCCCACACTCATGCGAAAGTCACCTCTTCTTTCAGTGCTGGGCACTTTAGCAGGGACAAGGAACCCTACCTCTGAGTCCAGGAACCCCGGTCTGGGAGAAGCAGCCTTCCTTTGTCCACAGCAGGGACACTGAAGAGCAGAAGTGCCCCCCAAGGGCCATGATGGCGGGACTGTGTCTGGGAGAGGAGCTTGCCCTGCGGGGCGGATGCTTCAGCTGGGAGCCCAGGACGCAGAGGGGAGCAAGCAGGAACACCACCTGCCGTAGGCCACACATGCCAGGGCAAAGCTGGTGGCGATGCAGTCAGCCACGGGGGAGGCCCCAGCAAAGCACTGGGACCGGCTCATGATGGTGACACTAACTGCAAAACGAAGTCAGCCAGGCACCCTGCCACATGCCTGATGTGAATCAGCACCCCAACCGTCCGACGGCCTCAAGAGGTACCAGACGTGCCCGCCTCTCCCAGGTGAGGGACCCACAGGCTGAGCCCAGCACTAGGCACTCACAGGCAGCAGGTGGCAGGAATGGTCTCCGGACCCAGCTCATGGATGGCAGAAACTGCTCTCACTCCTGCAGGGTCAGCCAGAGAGCAGGAAAAGAAGCCACCACACCTTCAGAACCCACCCCCGCCACCCCAGGGGGCTGTTAGGAGGGTCAGGGGAGGCCTGAAGGCAGGGACATGTGAG
This sequence comes from Mustela nigripes, assembly GCF_022355385.1. NCBI lineage: Eukaryota > Metazoa > Chordata > Mammalia > Carnivora > Mustelidae > Mustela > Mustela nigripes. The sequence continues at coordinate 1,453,594 of NC_081567.1, forward strand.
GGGAAGGGAGAGGTGGGCGGCTGAGAGGAGGGCAGCTGTGGCTCACACAGGCGGGTCCCCTGGACACAGGACGCATGGGACAGGTGGGGACAGGCAGATACCAGCAGAGACGTGACGCAATGGACATGGGCTGGGGCCCCTCCTGAGGACGCGCAGAGCACGGGGCAGAGACCAGCTGGGGAGAAGGCGGCACGTGGTGTCGCCCCATGGGGTCGTCCTCTCCGTCCCACACTCCAGGTATCCACCGGTGTACTTCCACGAAGCAGGTGACAATGCCTTCCCCAGGGCAGTCACACAAGATGCCCCGTGTTTTCAGGATGAGATTGCCAACAGGCAGTTTAAGGCATCCTGCACACCTCCCTCTCGGTGAGAGGAGACACCGGACCAGCTCACTCGGCTCCTGACTGGTGAGGCGCAGGTGAGAGGCTCCTGCAAACCTCCACATGGGAGAGGACGACACGCCCCCAGCCCTCGCACCTGGACGGGAGGGTGCCAGCCCTCCAGACATGGTTGCAAGGCTGGGCACGGTTCCTGCCTCTGTTTCCAGCCACTGGCTTCCTAGGGTCTTTCACTGGTAGCTCTTACAGGAAACCAAGCTGACAATATCAAAAAGGAGTCCTGACATTTGTCCAGCCTGAAAATCTCAGGAAGAGACTCCCAAACAAGTCAGTTCGAAGGCTCTGTTTGAAAGCGAGCCAGCACACAGCTTCGAGGAGGCAGCCCATTAGCGCCCGGCCCTCAGTCCCTCTACCTGCTGACATCTGTGGTTCTGTAGATGAGAAAGGCCAGTGGCGGCCTGCCAACCCCTTCATGGGAACGATGCTCCTGTGCTGTTCCTGCCGGGGTGGGAGGAGCAAGGACCAGGGAGCATGGACCGAGCTGGGTCACTGCACGCAGACTCCTCCACCGTGGGGGGAGGGAGGGGCGTAGCCTCCCTCTGCCCTGGCCCAGAGTGCATAGAAGTAAGAGCTTAACATGTGGCCCACAGACCAAAAACTCCCACAAAGCACCCCGCAGAGGATCCCAGTTCACTGAGCCGAAAATAAAAAAAGAGCGGAAGTAAAAACAACCATGGCACAGGCAGTTTCAAACTGCATCTTTGGATCAGGAAAAACCTAGCTCCCCAGACACACACATAGAGAGGAGCAGAGTCCTGTTCCACTGAGCACACACACGAGCACACCCCACCCCCTTGCAAGGTAAGGTGAGAGCAGCCCTGGGGCTCGCACGCGGCAGGGCCAGTACACATGCTCTGAACACTCAGAGGGAGGAAACAGAGTCGCCAGGAGCCACTGCCCCACATGTGGACCCTTCGTGGCTCTTTCGTGCAAGGCACACGGCTGCACAGCCTTGCTCTGAAAAGCCAAGCGTGAGGAGGACTGGCTGCTGCGCTCACTCCCAGGGTTTGCGAATAGCACACTGAGTTCCTTCGGCATGGGAATCATGCCACGCTCATGCATCAGCCCCACATCGAACACTGGGCCCCATCAAAGCGGGGGTCCGGCGATGGCACCACCCGCCTCTGCTTCAGGCTTCATTAGAAACCGCAGACCTCACAATACATAACCCGACTTCACACTGCCAGGCGACCTGGCTGATAAATCGTGTTCCCGTGCATCGAACAGGGCATTTCAGACAAACGGTGAATTAAAACGGGAGATGTGTAATAAAGCAGTCCGTCTGAGTAATGACACACGCGTCACAGAGGCAAGCCCGGGGGAAGAATAAACACAAGTGGGACGAGGGCGGCTGCAGTCCGGCTCAAGGGCCTCTTGCCAGCGCTCTCATGGAACCAGCCGCTCCTTGCGCCGCCAGCACAGCTGGCCACGCGTGGGTCCCCTGCTCCAGCGGGTATCTGCGTGGTGCTGATATGAGTGGGCTCCTCGCCCTGGGTCCTGTGCGGGAATACCTAGAAGATGTGCCCACAACTCGGCGTCACAGGCCATGGAGATAGGGCTCTAGGAGCACGGAGGGGTGGCTCTAGTCTAGTCACAAGAAGAGGCAGAAACCTGCATGGAGAGCAGCAGGAAGACGAGGCCAGAGCAGGAAAGAAGGACCCGGGACAGCGTGGCAGAGCACAGCTGGACTCTATCTGGCAGCACAGCACAGAGGCCAGCAAGTTGTGACCAGGTGCTGGCCCGGACACCTGCTAGAAAGGCAGGCCCCGCGGGCTACGAGGTGCGCAGAGAGGAGGGGGCCGAGCCAGGGCAGCTCTTGGGCAGACAGCACAGGCCCAGGACACGGTTCGGGGACCAGTGGCACTGGGCAGCATCTAGCTAAGGGGATATGGCAGCACTGTTGCCCCTGGGAGGAGCTGGGGAAGGAGAAGCCCCACAGCCCCCCAAGAGAGTGGTCAGAGGCCCACGACAGACACGCCCTGTCCGCAGTAGCGCATGTGCCAAGCCTGCTGCATCCTGGGGAGATGCCTGGACAACAGACTGGTCACCGGGGGTCTCGGCACCAGATTCCCACATTGCTGGGCCACCACGAACCCCACTTCAGTCACGCCGCCGGCACTGGGGACAGCGGTCCAGAGGACAGCACCCAGCAAGAGTGGCCAGTCTGGGATCCGGTCTGGGCGGGCTCCAAGCACCGGCTCTGTGACCTTGAGCTCTTAGCTCTGCGGCTCAGGCCACCCCTGGTACCGCGACAATGAGTCCAACCAATGCCGGCCAAGCTCCTAGCACACAACGGGCCCTTGATAAACAGAAAGCATTTTAATCATAGTCAGTGGTTACAAGGATGCACTGAGGCCACTTCGGTTCACGCAATTCCGTATCTGGTCTGTGCCATCGCCCGGCGGCTGAAGCGTTCCCCAGATTGTTTCCAAATCAATTTGGTCTTCGTGAAGCCAGATGATTATTCCGTTCTGCACATATTCCTCAGACATCTCTGGTCCCAAACTAATTATTTGGCATTTCTGTCACTGAACTGCATTTGTCAGCAGCTAGCTCAAGCACGTCCTGCAGCCAAGGGCCCTGCTCGTCACGCCATGTGGCGTCCTGGGCGGCAGAGCCCCAGGGCCAGGCCGCGGGCTCGAGTGTGGCCCAGGTCACTCTCCGGGCCAGCGGCCGGGAGGCAGAGAAGCACACACCGTCATCAAGGACTGAGACAGTTCAACTCCCATAGAACAATCCGCACATCCAGAAAGGATTCGTGGGAAGCAAAAACTGTGAAGGCTGTTTCGAGGAAATGACCGTTGAGAGCAGCTTGGATGACCTGCTTCAGGGGTTTCAGAAACCTCTCTTATGGGAGTGACAGATCAACAGGCCCGGCCTGGCAGGTCATGTCTGGGGCGTGGCCGAGCTGGGAACAATATGGTGCAGTTAAGTTCTGTCTGCGAGCGCACTGGGGCTCCAGCCTGCAACCTCCGCCTACACAGGTTTGGGGGCCCAAGAAGTCCCAGCGTAACCACTGCACAGAGCTCCCCACGCCCCTGGCTGCCCTGGCACCAAAGCCCCTCTGTTCCCCTGAACTCGGGAGCAGCAAGGGCAGCTGCTGGGACCAATCTCCCGCAGGAGGAGCCTGTTCCTCCTCAGCCTCCCCATGCCCTGCAGCCCCTTTCTGGCCACAGCCTGCTCTCCAGCCCGAGCAGGACGACCACCTGCTGAAGTCCCCGGAGGCAGCAACCACTCCGGCCTCACCCATGCTGGAACCCACTCTCCCTTCCCCACCCGCACCCCCACATGGCCAGCCAGGGGTAAATTTGTGGGGAGTGAAGGCAGAACCCAGAAGATGCCAGTGGGAGGGGGACAAGCACTCTCATGGCCTCCGCTCCCAAAGCTGTGTCACGCAGAGGTGTCTCGGGTCCTAAGGAGAGTGCCCACTGCTGCCAGAACGGCCCGGCCAAGCAGAAGCGACACTGGACCCCACCCGGCAGCGCTGGGGGCAGGCCGACATGAGAGGCCACCGCAGAGGATGAAATGGGATTTGTGGGCGGGCAGCACTCTGATCTTTCTAGGCTGAGAGCCAGTGGGAACCAGTCTCAACAGCTGCCAAGAGCAGAGTGAGTGGCATCGTCTCTGTGACAGGCCTGGCAGGACCCCATGCAGAAGCAGCAGACGGAGGAGGATGGAGCTTCTAGTCGGGGCCTGCTCAGCTTCTGTGGAAGCCTGGGTGCACTGGAACAGCACAGCAAAGCGAGAGACTGATCTCTGTGGGACCTTTGTGCCTTCTGTCCCCAAAGGGTCCATGGAGCTGCGGTCCACAACGCCCCCTCTGCAGCCTCCTGACCGGCCTCCTGCTGATGACAAGGCTGCTGAGGAAAACCAGTTTCCCGAGGCCCAATGGTAAACAAGACTCCAGGACATGAAGCCTGAGGGACTTCCTCTCCTGTGGAGAGGAAAGCAGCCACGGCGATCTGTGCCTCCGGAGCTACTGGTCTACAGAGACAGCCAGGCGGACACGCTCGTCTCTCTGACAGAGGAAAACAAGCAAAGCGGACACACCGCAGGGCCCACGGCTCTCTGCCCATAGTCAGAGACACAGAGTTGTCTGCACACACGAACGAGGCGGTCCACGAAAAGCCACAGGGGTGACAGGGAGCATCACACTCAGCACACTGCCCGGCAGACAGCCAACCCCGGGGTCCTGTCCACAGCACCACCATCACCGGGGGCTCACAGTGCTGTCCTCTCAGAAAATCAGGAACTCATAGAGGAATGGGCAAGCCCAGGCTGTGAGACAGAAGAGCCAGTCCCTGAGGACAAGGGACACAGCTGCTACATTCCCCTTGTATCAGAGCAGCCCCGCAGGTCAACAGGTGGGCCTCTGTGGGCACAACACTCTCCGCCCAAAGCCAAGGACAGTGTGTGTGTCTGTCCTATGACCCTCCCTCCCAGAACTGGACGGCCTCTGAGTCCTAGCACCTACCCCCTTCACTGAAACCCTAAGAGCGTGCCCCGAGCCCACCTGTCCAGACACACCAACCCCCTCCTGACCCCCACTGCTGCCAGGAGCTCAGACTAGATCACAAGCCCCACAGGGCTGACCCCAACGACGGCCTGCCGCTGTCCACTCAGCCAACAGAGGTGGGCATGAGAGGGGGTACAGCGGAGGGACAGATCAAGAATCACTGGGGACCACTAGCCATGGCTGCTTCTCCCCACCACTGCCTGTAAATCCCAAGATCTTTTTTTTTTTAAGACTTTTTTTTTTAAAAGATTTTATTTATTTATTTGACATTTATTTATTTATTTGATCATAAGTAGGCAGAGAGGCAGGCAGAGAGAGAGGAAGGGAAGCCTGATGTGGGGCTCGATCCCAGGACCCTGAGATCATGACCTGAGCCGAAGGCAGAGGATTTAACCCGCTGAGCCACCCAGGTGCCCCGAAGCCCAAGATCTTCCCAGCAGTACAGAGAGCAAGGACCACTGTGCCATCAGGGCAAGGAGAAAACCAAAAATACCTGGAGGTGTGACCCACAGGGTGGCCTGCTGGCTGTGGCTCCAGGGTGCCCCAGGGGGCTGCACACAAACCACAGCATAATCCTGGAGGACCACGTCTCTCCACAGGAAAATAATTTCTGCAGATGTTTCATAATTAACACTAAGACATATTATAGAGTAAATCACAAAAATGTCACAGAAATGTAAAATGAATCAGGAAACTGCCCCAAAAGTCCCACTGGGGCGGCTTTCCCAGCAGACATGCCCAGCACTCTGGGCCAGGCAGCAGCCAGCACAGCCTGGGTCCCCATGCGGAGGGCTTCCAGCAGCCTCAAACCGGTCACACAGGAACCATCCAGGCGCTTCCCCACAGTGCAACCACCATATTCTGGGCCAGGGGCTCAGGACTCACGGGGACAAGCCATGATCCGGGTCTCCGCCCAGCAGGAGCACCTTGCTGTCTCCTCTAGGCCCCTGAACACAGTCCAACCACAGGCAACGGTGCAGACACTCTTGTCTGACCGAGGGGCATCTGGGACTAAGAATCAAGTCTCTGCCTATGGACAGGACATAGGGAAAGGAGCCTGGGAAGCCCGTTACCCTGAGCCAAAAGGGGTGACACAGAGTGAGCCACGGCCTCCAGGACTCCCGTTTTCCCAAACAGAAGCTCATACAGGTCTTTCCTCTTGCCCTGCACTGCAAGCTTCTGAAAGGGAAGACAGGCTACCTGCTTCTGCGGGGACCCCACAGCTGGTCAGGGGCACAAAGCAGAGCCCATGCCGAGACCAGTGTGATGGCATTTTGGGAGGGCTCCGAGGCGGTTGTGGCCCAAAGGCTTAAAAATGCAAAGGACCAGCGTTCTAAGGACTGGCAACACGTAATCCCGCTCATTCCTCTGGCTTTTTATGAGAGGCTATATTAAAAATGGCTTAAACCTAATAAAATCTGTTACATTTATGGCAAGAAAATATGGAAAGATAATAAAATTAGCAGAGCATAGAAATGAGAGACTACTAAACACCCTTGGCTCTCCAACAGGAACAGACAAGGAACACTGGACATTGTTCAACTGAAAGGAATTTAAACCAATTTAAAAATTCAAAGTTCATGTCTCCTTCCCTGCTGAGCCTTGTCCCTGGGGACACCAAGCACAGCACCCAGGTCTCCCAGCTCATCCCCCTGAACAGTAGCCCGGAATGTGCTGCCTGGGACCCCTATTTTGATCTGGGGTGACTGCCGAGCGGCCTGGTGCATCTCTTCCCACACATCTCACCTTCCAAGGGCTCCCGTTACCCAACCCCCTACTCCTCTACTTTCATCACCCACCACCCCCGCTCCCCGGTTGTGAGAGCTAAGGTCACACCAGGGCCAGGAAGCACAACGGTCCTCACTAGTCAAGAAACAGATCTGTTTCTACCAAAACAGTAACCAGCAGTCGCAAAGTCCTCCCATCCCCCCCTGAAACCCTACTTGGAACCAGGGCCCGTGACAGCAGGGGTGTCAGGTGTTTTTAAGAGGCTGGTGAAGGGCACACCTTCATGAACACAGATCTGGAACTCCCACCTTCTGACACAGCGCAGCCCTCTTGGCTCCATGAGGCCTGAAAATCAGACTGGGCAGAAAGGACACGGCCATCTGCACTTGTCCCAAGATTCTAAGCACTGGGACAGCTCTTTCTGCAGACCCGTCACGATCTCTGTTTTGTTTTGGCTCCACAGACATTATTTTGTAGGGCAGTGTTAGATTTACAGAAAGCTGGGCAGATTACAGAGATGCCCCGAACCTCCCGCCGGCTCCCCCCGTTAATACCTTAGGGAAGTATGCTGCACTTGCCCCACCTGAACAACCAACAGGGACACGTTACTAAAGTACAGAGTTTACATTAGAGGTCACCTTTCTACAGAGTTTAACAAATGTAAAATGTTACATGTACACCCATGTCATAAAGAACAACTGCACTGCCCGAAAAATCCCGTGCTCAGTCATCCCCCACTCCGGTCACCGCCCCCGCAGTCACACCTTCTCAGGAACCCCCCCCCAACCCCCGGCTGAAATCCGCAGTCGGGAGCCGGCTCAGGAACACGCATGTCAGGGTCCCCATGGCTTTGGAGCTCACATATCTGCAGCACTCAAGTCACCATCCACCGTCCGCACCGCCCATGGTCTGGCCGTCCACCCTGACTCCAGGGCATCCCAGTCATGTCTCAGCTCGGGCAGCTGTGGGTAATGCCGCTGTGAACATCCGTGTGCAGGGGTCACTCGGACACACGTGGTCAGATCCTGGGGTAAATGCCGAGGCGTGTGGCCACTGGACCGTACACAGAGCGCACGGCTGGTTTTGGAAGAAACCACAGGCCCCTCCCGACACAGCCACGCCTTTCTGCGTTTCCAGCAGCCACTTGTGAGGGGCCCCGTGGCTCCGCGTCCTGCAGGCATCTGGTGCTGACCATGTTCTGACCCATGGCCATTCTCCCAGGGGGAGGGGGTGGCAGGTGGTGCTGTCTCCTTGCTGCTTTCCTCTGCGTGTCCACAAGGACGCACCACGGGGGGAATCTTCCCCTGCGGGTGTTCGCCGCGCAGATGCCCTGGGTCACGGTGTCTGTTCCGGTGAATGCCCACCTTGTAATTGGGCTTTCTCACTACTGAGTACTGAGAGTTCTTTGTAGGTTCCGGATCACAGTCCTCTCTGAGACACATGTTCCCCCAGACTGAGGTTTGTTTTTTCATTCCTTAGCAGTACCTTTCACAGAACGGAAGTTTGTAACATTAAGGAAGATCAGCTTATGAAGCTTTTCGTTCACAGATTACGCTTTTGATCTCTTATCTAAAAAATTATCGCCAAACCAAAGGTCAGCCAGACCTGGTCCCATTACCTTCAAGGACTTCCGTAAAAGTTCTGCATTTTACTCTAGGGTCTATGACCCATTTGGGGTTAATTCTGGGGCAAGGGCTGTGTCGAGATGCATTCTCTGCAGGAGGACATTCAGTAGTTCCAGCCTCTGCTCCTTCATCAAAGCTCATCCAACTGTGCTCCTGGGGTCTACTTCGGGGCTCTGGTTCTGTTCCACTGACCCACCTCATTCACCCACTCCGCACTGTCGCCATCACTGTGGGTTTGTGTTATTAAAGACAAGCGCTTCACAGACATCTTGTAAATGTTCATCAGACTCATGACTAAGTCAGCCGGTCTGTCTTCTTCTGTGCTCACATAAATAGGTTTTCAACTTCACATTCTAGTCACTCCTTGCTGGCATACAAGAGCGTGCATGACTGGGTCCTGTTCCCCTCGCATCCTACAACCCTGCTATAGTGGCTGGGAGTTCTAAAAGTCCTTCAGCTGATTCTCTGGAATTTTCTGTACTGACAACCATGTCATCCAACAACGGTGTTCTTTCCTCCCTCCCACTACACACATTTCCCTCCCTTGTCTCATTGCATCAGCTAGGACTTCCAGCATAAAGTCAAACGACATCCTTGACTTGTTTCCAATCTTGGTGAGAAAGCAACTAGCTTCTTTAAGATTCCATTCATTTATTTGACAGACAGAGATCACAAGTAGGCAAAGAGGCAAGCATGGGGCGGGGCGTGGGGTGGGCGGAAGCAGGCTCCCTGCTGAGCAGAGAGCCCGATGTGGGGCTCGATCCCAGGACCCTGAGATCATGACTTGAGCCGAAGGCAGAGGCTTAACCCACTGAGCCACCCAGGCGCCCAGCACCTAGCTTCTTATTTGGAAGAAAGAAATGTCTGACCACAAGTCAGCTCTCTAGCACAATGAGAAGAAAAACCTGCCCATTTAAAAGGCCTCAGTCACCAAAGAGCTCGAGTGAGTTCAGCAGCCATAATTGTGTCTGAGAAGGCCCCATCCTCTCCCTCAGGGCTGTTCTTGCATACCTTAGCCCCTTCAGGCACACAGCGGTCCTACTGCTCTCCAGAGAACGCCTTAAGCAAGGTCATAACTCCCCCAGAAACCTGGTGGGAGTCATCTCATACCAACCGGCGCCCCCATGAACCATCTAAAAAGATACCTGCAAGGAAAATCCGCTCTGCTACAAAAAAACAGAGGCCTCCTCCTTCAAACACCCAACGTGGGGCAAAACAGGCCTCTCTGGGGTATGTAGGAGTAACAGCTTCCTGAGAAAAACCAAACGAGGGAAGTCTTCCCGGATGTTCCATGACTGGTGCTCGTGAATTTCAGATGGCAAAACATCACAGGATGCCCTCTAAACTCACAGCGACACCACACGGAAAGGCAGGACCACCCAAAGAAAGTGTCAGACGACAGTCTGCACCCCCTCCTCCAGCAACCCCCTCCCCAATCATGAAGAGTTTCTGAGCACCAAGGTGCTGTGAGGACCTCCCAGGTCCTCCCACTTCCACCTACAGATCTGTATGAGGCCAGATTTTTTTCATATATTCCAGCTAGAATAGTCCAGCACAAGAGGCTGAGTGCAGAAGCAGATATGAGAATCCAGCCGTCTTCCATTTAGCAGACATTAAAAAGATGTGTAAAAATGTAAAACAATGTCATTCTTCTCACCACCTCCTGTTTCAGAAAATATATCTTTTGTTAAGTGATGAGTTCCTTTTAAGGAAATTATAAACATATTATCAAAATAATTTTTAAAATTTTATTTCCAAAAACTGACTACTGAAAAACAGAACCCTTACAAACAAAAGCTCCTTTTTTCCATAACTTTTTAGCGTAATAGACTCCTAAGATGGCAAGGCAAGGGCCTGTGGTAAGCGTGGGCAGGCAGGGGGTCCAGCCGCAGCCAGATAACGTGCTGGACTCTCACCCCCCAGCGCACAGACACAACGTGCGCATGCTTACGGTCAATACGAGGGCATCGTGTCCTAACTCAGACAAAGCATGTAGTTAACAAAGAGTCCTAACTATGAATCTCTGGAGAGATATCCCAAAAATCTGCATCCTCGGGGTATCTCCCTGCACGTAATTCTGAAGCAGCCAGCCTGTAATGTGAGCGATTCTGGCATTCGGGAAGCATGAACAAGACTGGGAGCGCCTTTCCAGTCTGGTGGATTCGCTGTTGTCCTCTCTGTCCAGGCAGCAGGAAAGCTCCTCCCGCGCAGGCCTCCACTGCTCACTTCATCCAGAAGGTCTGTGGCACCAGCCACGGCAATCAGGTGCCCTCAGGTGTCCGGCGCCTGACAACAGACTGACCATTACTGCCCACGCGTGAGGAGATCACTGCTGCTCTTCCTCCCGAGTCTACTAAACCACTTCTCTGCCTCAAGTATCAGACAAGGGTCAGGAAGAAAGGTCTCGTGACCCTGAGGAGCGACCTGCAGTTAAGCCAGCCATTGAAAAATCAATGCCCGATGAGAGGCAAAATGATAAGAGCCCCCCAGGGTCTGAAGCCAGATGCGCCTGAGGGCATGGCCAAGCTCCAACCCGGAGGAGGTCCGTGCAGTGAGACCAGCGCACACGCAGGGTACAGTGTTCTGCATGCCGGTGGTGCGAGGGGCAGAGAGGACAGCGTGTGTGAAGTTTCTGGTGCCCTCACAGTGTGGCACCAGCACATGCTTCTGTGCTCTCTGACTTATCCAGTTTCTAGCAGGCTCTAGGGAGACCACTCAAGAGGCACCAGCAGATGTGTGTGCCAACTGATGCCTTCCACAGGCCACTGTTCCCAAACAAGCTGGCCTGAGCTAAGTGTCCGGGCTGTGTCCAGGCCGTGTCCTCCACCGTCTCAGCACTGCCTCCCTCCCCAGGCCTCCTCTGGGCTAGGCTACCAGGCGGAGCAGGCTTTAATGCACTGCCAAACACCACAAAAGTGCACTGACATTGCCTTACGACATCAGAGGACTGCTAACCTGCACTCGTCCCCCAGAACCTGAAGGCACATTCCCAGGTTCGCTCCTTACAGTGACCAGTGGCAAGCAGGCTCTACGGCTCATCAAGTCCACACAAGGCCATCGGGAAACTGAGAGATGTGTCAACAAGGAGCCTTGAGTCTTCCTCCCAGAAGGAGGCCCTGGGCTGAGGAAATGGGATGGTGAGTCCAGGAGGCTTGACCACCTGCTTTGGCTCTTGCCACAGGGGAAGCAGGGAGGGCCAGCGGCTGCGTCTACATCAGTCCCTTTGCAAGTTTCAAGGCTCCGTAAGATCTCTCACTATCTCCTTCTTACCAACAATAAACAACATTCAGGTATCACCGGCCTCTAGTCATGTCCCAATGTGTGTGGACACCTACATTCTTGGACAGGTAGGGGGTACTAAAGATGATTTGTCTGCCCTGGGAGCTGACCCCATCCCCATCTCTGAGCCTATCCTGAGCACATGGAAGTCACCAGAAAAGCGCCAGGACAGACTGTCATTCCAGCAATACCAGAAGCCAGTGGGGCGAAGGATACACCCTGTGAGCCCCCACCAGCAACAGGGAGAAACTGGATGTGGTCCCTTCACCCAGAGACCCCAGGCCAAGGGGGTTCCAGTGTGGGCCAGGGTGACGGTCTGGGTATGGGGAGATCCAACACCTGTACCTTCTGTCACTGTGTCCACGAGTCCCAGTTAGGCGCGGAATGCCACCCTGATGGAAGCTGCCGGCACTCACAACACTCCCTGTGATAGGAGGATGGCCACTGTCCTCTGCAGCCCAGCCTCACTCGAGCAGAGCCATGCAGGTGACCCTGGGCGAGGAAATCGCTGGGTCCCAGCCTCATAATCAGTGACACTTAGAGACTCAACAACAGACATAAGACCTCATTTCAGCTTTGCTGTTTCTGCACTGTGCGTCTGACGATATAAAAACTTTGAAAGTTCATCATCGTGTGTTCTAGACCTCTATGTGAGACTTACAAAGGCCTCTCTGAGATGAAAAAAATTCCATGTTAAAAGAATCAAGAGTCCAATGAGCAGGAAGCTCTGCAATCAGGCGGGTTCCATCAGCAGCCCCGGCCGGAGCTGAAAAAAACCTCCCTGCCCTGTTTCAGTCACCCTGGGAGCTCCAAGGCCCTTCTACTACCCGGACTGCCAAGAGCCCCCATCTGGCCCTGTGTCTGCGACACACCAAACCACAGCAGAGGCCACTGCAGCCACAGCTCTGCATGTTCTCAAGCCTTCCACGGCCCTGGAGCCCAGCTTGGCCCCACGCAAAACCCCAGAGCCAAGGGCATCCTGGGCACCCTGCTCCTTACCAGTGTCCGGGGTCTCCACTCAACTCCCTTCGACCCAAACATCCCAGAAGCTTGGCCCAAACACAGAGAAATGAAAATACCAGTACGTCTTCAACCAGCTCCAGGCCAGCACCTCCCACATCCCTGAAATAATCCCTCTCCACGGAGGGGGAGATGGCACGGAGAGGGCGGCCAGCTCCGTCCCAGTCCCAGGCGGGTAGCAGCGAAGCAGCTGCCTCCCCTGGGCCCAGGCCCTGGGCCCGCACAAGCTACCTTGGGTGCGAGTCCATGGCTGGCACAGGGCTCTAGTGACAGGGACACCTCCCCCATGGGCACTGAGGACATGGCTGGCCCACCAGGTGAGACTGCCAGGTCTAAAGGGAAGGGCTCAGCCCCTTCTAAAATCCAGAGCCTTGTTTACCTTATGTTCTGTCTCCAAAGGAACATGAGTGACCTCGTCCCTGGCTCCTGGAGGAAGGTAAGGTCCCAGTTGGGAGAGAACCAAGGGGAGGGCAGGTGCCTGTCCTTCTTGCTCTCCCCAAGGGGGCTGACACTTGGGCCGGGCTGCAGACTGGGGAACAGGCCGGAGGCCCACCCTGCCCAGTCCCTGCCGAGGGCACAGCCACCCCAACCTAGGACAACCCCGCTGCCAGGGTAATTTTCCTACGGCAACTGCTACAGAACTAACTGCCCAGAAACGGATTTCATTTTAGGGATGAAAATTCCTTCCAGTGCTTGAATAAAAGGAGGAGTTTCACATTTTATCCATTTCCACATCCCTGAACAATAAAAACCTATTTAAAAGACCATGAATATGCAAATTCCATTTTAAATATGGAAATGCAAAACACGTAAGAAAACAGTCTGGGCGTGAAGTATTAATGGCATCTTCTCTTGCTGACAAGAGACAACGCGAGCCGGCTGCCACGGCAGAGGTCACAGGATGGCTCAGCCCTGAGGAGCAGCCAGAGCCCTGCCCTGCGCCCACGCCCTGCCCACACCCTGCCCTACCCACCCCTCGCCCTGCCCTACCCTATGCCCAGGCCCTGCCCACTCAGCCCACAGCCTGCCCTACCCACCCCACGTCCTGCTAAGCCCATCCCACACTCTGGCCAACCCCTACCCTTCCTTACCCTGCCCTGCCCATTCCTGGCTGGCCTCCGCTACAGACCCCTGCTCTTCCGGACCACTGTTGCCCCACACCCTGCCCACAACCACCACTCTGCCACTATGTCCCTGCAGCACCACAGGTCCAAACCTTGTGTCCCTGCCGGCACAATCTCAGGCTGCACTGGTGCCAGGGCAGGGCGCACTGACAGTGCCTGGGGAGCACATGGAGCTCTCCCTCAGCTGGGACGGCCCAGCCAAGACAGGCTCTGTCTCCCAAGGACAGACCAGCTAAGCCTCAGATTTGGGAGAACCGAGCACAAGGTACCCTCCTGGCCCAGAAGCAGAGGGAAGCAAATACACGCCAGCCGGGCAGGGACGCAGCTAGAACAGTCCATGCGGAGGCTCAGAACCAGCAGGTCTGCATGTGGAGCAAAGGGCCCAGAGGCCAGACACAGAACTCCGCTGGCAGGGCCCGCGGTGACACACACACACCACCTCCAGGCAGAACCCCTAAGTGCATCCACAGGAAGGGCCCCAGAAGCACAAGGCTGATGACTGCCAACACAACAGAGCCAGTCTTTAGAAAATTCTGCCATCCTATGTCCAGGGAGCTCACGGGACTTCAAGGACCTTCTGATAAGGTCCGGAGAAGAAAGCAGGGACCAGGCCCCTCTCTGTTGACAGCAGGAGGAACTGAAGCAGAACGGACGTTCTTACAACTCCACAACCGTGCTCCTGGCAGCTGGCTGAAGATGAGGTGTCTGAGAGCCCAGAATGCACATTTACATGTCACAGGGGATTCTGTGCGCTTACTGAGTTGGGTGACAGTTTGGAGGTCACACCACGGAGGCCATGGCAAAAGAGCCAGCGAGCTCTCCAGCCACAGAGGGCACCGACCATGGCAATGGACCACCACACGCACATGGACCCCCACTGTGCACAGCCCGTGAGAGCTGCTGTTCTCTCACAACAAAGCACACGCAAGCCGTCCAGCTCATCAGAAGCCTTGGTCTTTAAAGGGCACGTCCCACGACCAAGGCCCTATGGTCATCCCCCCGAGGCCACTCTCCCAAACCTGCCCCTTTGCCGGCAGCTGCCCTGTGCCAGGGTGTGGCACCGCCAGGAATCCCAGCAACGTCTGCCGATGAGCCCAGACTTCCCTGGGGAACCCATATGTCCCCTAGGGGGAGGGGACCTTAGTCTCTGGGATAGAAGCCAGATGGTTACAGTCCAGATGATGAAGGTGACTCCTACCTAGCCCAGGCCAAGCTGGAGATACATTAGCAGAAGGCATGCACCCGCCCCGCACATCCCACCAACACCGGCCAGGAGCCAACCGGCAGACCCAGAAACGGCTGCTTGAGAAGAAGCCCCCCAGCGCTGAGCCCTCGCGCTCTCCCCCTCCCTCCCTTACCCTCTCTAACCGGCCACAGAATTTACAGGTTTGGTACTCCCACTGGGGAGGCCCCAGGGGAAGCTCGGAGGACCGGACTGAGCGGGAGAAAGGCTGCCAGTGCCGTGGGCACCACCTCACGTCAGAACACGGGCACTGCAGGCAGGTGCCAGCAGCCTTTGGGCCCCGAGGGGTGGAAGGCCCGGGGTGCCTCTGCTCAGCCGCGACTGTCGCAGGGATTCCTGGGCTCTCTCCTTCCTGCCAGAAGTTCCAAGCAAGGAGGGAGGGAGTCTGAAAACCAAAGTAAGGGCAGCCCAGCAGTTGGCCAGAGCCCTCAGGCAGACCCCACACAGCAGGAGGGCAGCAGTCCCAAGGGGACACACCTGCTCCACCCCAACCGCCTCCAAGGCCCAGTCCTAATGTCCCCTCAGGTGACAGAGCTTTGGGGCACAGCCATGGCTCCGTCCACATGTCACGGCTCAGTGAAGAAGACAGGCCCTGATTTGCAGACAGGCCAGTATTAGCATGTGTGTGCCAGACCCAAGACCATCCTGAATGGGGGCTGTGTGTGCTGGGACAAGGGAGGAGGCTGCCTTTCACTGAGCTCTGACAGCGGTCGGGTGCTGTGCTCAGTGCCTGCCTGGTCACCACCACCCTACGAATCAGCCAGTGTCATGACCCCGGTTTGGGGTATAAAGAAAATGAAGCCCACACAGACGCCTCAACCCCATGGGCCGATACTCAGGTCTGGCCTCCCTGGTCGTCAGCCTGGCTTGGGCAGCAAGGCACCCCAGCACCCTAGCAGACACGCATCCGCATGGTCCAGCCTGCTGGGAGCCAGCCTGCGGGTGACTACAGGGATGGTGAGGGACAGAAGCAGGACACAGAAACCACAGGCAGGGGTTCCCACAGCCATAAGCCCCTCGGCTCCCCACACAGGGCTCAGTGCCCACCCAACTGTAGTCTGCAGTCCGACGGCTGGAGGAGACCCCAGCCAAGGTCCTCCCAGGACAGACGTGAGGGGTCTGCGCAGCAGGCCAGGCAGGCAGACCCCCTCGGCCCTCACATATGCCGTTCTCAGGTCATTATTATTTTTCACAATCTGGCCAAATCTGACTCAAAACCTGCTTGCCCCTAGAAGCGATCCCGATCCACCTCGTGGCTAGAAAGCAACCACGTCTCCTCTTGGAACCCACACCTTTTCCTTCTCCGAGCCTCGGCATCAGCACGAGAACACATGTATGAGCACACGTGCATCCAGATGCACACACACCCCGCCCCCACAGGGTTACCCACAGCTCCCCCTCCTGCGCCACCCCAAACTGCCCTGGCAGTCAGTGTTCCTCGAGGCTCAGGCAGCCCAGGCTGCAGCATGCGATGCTTTCCAAGCTGGGATCTCAGTGACCGATGCCCGCCTGTGCAGAACGACACCCTGGTCACAGCTGCACTGAGGACACCAGGCTGTCTCCCCTTGGGCACCAGCCATAAACCTGGAGCAGGAGGAGCCTTCCCAGCTACCATGAAACGGGTTACAAAACCCACTTTGTAGAGAAAATCAGCAACGTGTACTCTCCAGTGGACGTCGTGTGACTGGCTTTAAGCCGTTGGCCTGCCGCAGTGTGGGGCAGAGCAGACCACAGTGAGGACTGGCAGCACCACGGCCAAGATGGGGTGCAGGAGCCAGGGGACAAGCTCCAGGCCAACTGCACGCAAGACAGGTGCCAACTCAGCCAGCCCCACTGCTGCAGCCTCCACAGATTCAGAGAGGGAGCGGTTGACGAAGGACTCGCAAAGAAGGAGAGGTCCCAGTGAGTGATCCCCCCATCCCCTAATCCTGGCAAGGACGAGGACAGGAACACTGCCGGGGGACATCCCCACTGACCCCCAGTCCTCGCCAGGTAGGGGTGAGGAGCTGGGCACTGCCGGGGGACATGCCTGCTGACCCCCAGTCTTCACCAGGTGGGGGGAGGGGCTGGGATCGTAGGCACTGCCGGGGGACGTCCCCACTGACCCCCAGTCCTTGGCAGGTAGGGGTGAGGGGGTGGGATTGTGGGCACTTCCAGGGGACATCCCCGCTGACCCCCAGTCCTCGCCAGGTAGGGGTGAGGAACTGGGATCGTGGGCACTGCCACAGGACGTCCCCGCTGACCCCCAGTCCTCACAAGGTGGAGGTGAAGGGCTGGGATCATAGGCACTGCCGGGGGATGTCTCCGCTCACCCCCAATCCTCATCAGCAGGGGTGAGGACATGAGAATCCAGAGACACCACTGCTCAGGGAATCGACAATGTATCCTGGGGAAAGAGAAAAAGACACTTATTCTTTACTGAACAGATGTGCCCTGGGCACCGATCCTGTGCTCACGGTCCCTGCACTCTCATGGAGTTCACACTCAAACGGAGAAATGCACCAGGCACACATCAACTGGTCGATCAACGCATCAGATTAGTGCCAGGAAGAGCACAGAAACAACATTCGGAGGCAGGGGGTAGCTGCAGCCTGAGCAGGATGGACTCTCCCACAGGAAAAGGTGAGGATGGACACACACAGATGCCGCCATGAAGACCAGAAGCATTAGCCCTCCGTCAGGGAGCAATGCTAGAATGTTCTAGAACAGAGAGGAGCCCTGTGACTTCCTGACAGAGGAGGTGAGAAGCATGAGGTAGGTGAGGCCCTGGGCACAGAGAGGAGTGACACGATGGCGACAAGGACAGGAAAGAAAGGCAAGGCCCCAAGGGCAGCAGCAGACCACAGCCTACTGGCGAGTGACACAGAATGCCCCAGAGGGTCCTGTACATGTGCACCTGCCCGAGGGACAGTCTGAGGCCCATCTCAAGAGGCTCCTCTGCACACAGACCCTGCGGGGCAGGAAGTGCTACTAGGGCCAGCCTCGCAGTCGGGTGGGGACACAGCTGGCACCCACGTGGCCGGCACTTGGACTCAGGTGCTCTGCAGGCAGAGCCAAGATAACCGCCTGTCGTCTCGGTGGATTGAAAAGTCAAGAGGGCCTGGCCAGGTGAACGTGTGAGGCCTGTGCACCCCCAGCCCCCGAGCCTCACACCTCCAGCACCGCACTCACTCACTGCATGCCCCAGGTCACTCTGGCCAGAACCACAGCGGCGACCCCAACCACCAAGACCCAGCCTGGGGACAAGGTAGACGAGCAAGCACATGACGAAGACACATTTAATTACAGGACACGCAGTCTAACGGGAAGTCTCCCTGAGGAGCGAGTCAGCCGCAGCCACAGAGAAATTCCAAGTCAGCCACGGCCTGAGCAAAGTGCCAGGGCCAGCAGGGACAGAGGCAGCCACAGCGTGTCCCACTGCTGAAGGGGGGCTGTGTGGCAGAGGCGGTGGAAACGGGAAGGGGTGGAGAAGTCAGCAGGGGCAGACACTAAGGGAAGGCGGTAGGGACAGCAGAGGCAGCCAGTGGGAAATGCTGCCACGAACCCTCGTCATCTGAAGGAGATGGCAGCCAGTGGTGGAAGAGAGTCCTGGATTCCTGAACATATGGGGCATAAGGAGCAACCCAGAGTCAAGGAGAGGGGCACACACTTCCAGTCACGGCAGCCAACTGAGGGGCTCTTGCCCGGGGCCACCCATGCAGATGTGAGGCACAGCGGCAGGACACCATGTGGTGCCCAAGAGCACGGCACCCACTCTGACTCCTTACCCGTGAAACCCTCGCCAAGCCACGGCCAGCCTGTGCTGGCCACGAAGTATAGTAACGAGTGCAAAGGGTCTGGAGCCCAAGCCATTCCCGGTGTAGCCGAGGGGATGGACCAGGGTGTAGGGGCTACAGCAAAAGGGCAGCCAGCGTCGCAAGGGGCCGGGGCTTTGCACGGAATGCTGTCCTTCCACCTCCAGCCAGGGCTGCCCCGAAGCATCCCCTTCATCCCCTTCCCCAGAGAGGTGGAAGGGGAAGTAGAAGCAGGGGCACAGCCCAGTGAGGGGGAGCCAGACCACACCCTGGAAGCTGATGGGGGCTGGACAAAGCCAGACCCAGAGCTGCCATCCAGAGCACAGCAAGGAACAGAGGGAACCCAGCAGAGGAAGGGCACCAAGGAACAGAGCTAGGCAGCCACAAGGAAGGTCATGAGTTCTTATGTGCCAAGACTGTCATCATCACAACAGGAGGACAAGGCTGTCGATGACAACGGGGGCACGAGGTGACAACACCTGCTGCATACTGACAGCTGGCTCATCAGTGAGGAGCCGGAACAGGGATGTAAGTTTATTGTCCCAGCTAACCCGCGTGCCGACCCCACAAGGGGCCAAACCATCTCCTGCGCTTGCTACATCTCCATGTTCTAGATGAGGGACCCTCAAGGACTGGTCCCGATGGCACGTGGCAGAGCTGAACTTTAGACCCTGGACTAAGGCCATGCAGCCACACCCGGAAGCTACAAACCAAACACAAGCGACCACTTAATGTTACATTACAGATGTGGTTTTTCTCCCACACTGGCCACAGTGCAAGGGCTCCATAGCTACAGGAGAAGAGCATCACCGGAAGTTCTGTCAGATGGCCAGCCTAAGCCAGAGAGACAGCCTGTCTACCCAACATGGTGTGGTCTACACCAGACAGACAGACAGACAGACAGTGTAATCTACCCTAAATGGCCACCCTAAGCCAGACAGACAGCCGATCTACCCTAGACTGATAGCTATCTGCCCCAGACAGACAGCATGGTCTACAGCAAAAGACTGGGCTCTGACCTCTGCATGGAAGCAAGCACCCAAGGAAGATTCCCAAGGGCCCAGGACATAGCACAAGAACGAATGTCACTATGACTAATTCGCAGGCTCCGAAAAGGTTGGAGCTTCCAAAAATCTCATCACTTCCTCCCTCCACATGGGAGCCCCCGACGCTGTACACTGTTTGTGTGTGCTGGGGGTCAGCTCACCCCCAGCCCCAGAGAGACAGCACCACGGGTCTCGATGCACCCACGGCAGGGAGTCTGGGCCTCCCACCATGTGAGCGCTGTGACCAGTGCAAACTGACAGAGCCCAGCCCAGCCTGAGGAAAGGGTCCCGGTTGATGGAGTCACCGAGCTCACAGGCACGTGCCGGTGTCTGTGGAACAGATGCACCACTACAGACTGCCACCAAGGAACGTGTGAAGACAAGGCCTCAGACATGGGCTGCCTCGGCACCACCCACTGAAGCCCGTTTACACCGAGCAACACCGGGAGCTGGCCAAACCAACAGGGCCCCAGTCCACACCCCTGGAAAGCCCCAGGACATGCTCCTGCAGAGACAGTCGTGGCTAAGACCAGAGTGAGGCCTGGGGAGGGGAACAGCTGTGGGGCTGGTCCTGATGAAGGCCAGTCAGGTGATCACAGAGCCCCGGGGAGTCCCGGAACTGGACCACTGAGGCACGAGGCAAAGCCGGGCCCTCCCAGTGACAGGAAGTACTCCAGCCAGCCCAGCAGGGGGCACCCAGAGCCCAGCTGGTGGGCCCCACGACCGCCAGGCACAGTCCCACGGGGTTCACCCGGCCAGTGGTCCATCACTGTGCCTCTTCAGTCGGGCTGTTCATTCATTCCTTCAGCCGACACGCGCTCACTGAGCAGCTCCTCACCCACGTCCTCTGCGTCCCCGGGGACGCCGTCGCACACAACATGCCGTCCCTGCCCCAAAAAGCCTGCGGCACAAGCGCAGGGCATATAAGGAACTCAGCAGACCAGAACGTATCAGAGCAGGAGCCCCACGCAGGGAGATCGGGCCTCGTGAGAACAGATGCCGGAGCTCCGAGTGGGAGCCCCGGGCCGAGCGGGACCTCGGCACTGCTTGGGCGCCCAGCAGCCCGGGGTGGAGTCCACGGGAGACACTGAGCATGCCTACATCTCTGACTGTCCACGGCCTCTCCAACCTCTCTCGGACCCCACGAGCTCCTCAACACACCAGGTCCAAGGCAATTTCCCGTGCACCCTCCATCGACACACAGACAAGGTCACGCCGGTCTTCATGCTTCAAGGTCACCCGCCCCCAGGCTTGTTCTCTCACCTGACGTCACTAGTCCTGCATGCCAACCCCAAGTCCACCCCCTTCTGGGCCTCCTCTGGGCACATATAGGAGACGACTCACGTCACCATGTCCTCAAATACCCCAGAGGCCGCTCGTGCCCTGTCCCCCACCAGGCACAGGTCTACCTGACACTGACAGAGCCTTCTTCCTCAGCGCACCACTGTCCCGTGACGGTTATCACCTTTCTCATCTGACAGGAGGCACAGGCTGACTCCTCTGTCCAAGGACACACAGCAACTTAGTGGCCGGCCAGCCTGAGCTAGAGCCAGGGACCTGCTGGAGCTCCTAGCGCAGCATGAACTCCACCCTGATGCACAGAAAACAGGTCCTCAGTCATCATGAATCTTCTGTGGCCGTCACCGGCCTTGCTGGCCTCAGGACAGCCCAAGAGCACCATAACTCACGCAGACACACGATGACAAAGATGACAAGGCCTAATCACACTCCAGACGGTTTGCGAGGATGGCCTAAATGCTGCAGACAAACAGCAAGGAAAGAGCCACACAAAGAATTATGACCAATATGCCGATCTCAAGTCCCCCTCGGGGATGACAGGGAAGCCATCAACCTGTGGGCTGCCAGGAAGACGCGCAGCCAAGGGCACCACCTCTCGGAGAGGGGGACGGGCAACATGAGCAAGGACTCCCTCCCACCACTCATTCAAGTCCCCTTCACCAAGCAACAGCCTCCTCCAAAGGCTGCCCAGGGGCCCCCGGCACCCCCAGTCAACAGGGAATGAAGTCGACTATCCTGCCTTCACCAGGGCTCCCAGCCCCCCACACAAGGCCACAACCCACAGACCCGGCAGCTTCCCGGCAGCCAGCCAGTGTGAAGGACGCCGGACACACAAGTCCTCTCCGTGCTGATCAGGAAGGGCCTCGCATCACAGGGTCCCTACCACCTCATCAGGGGCCTGCCCGGCCATCTGTCATGTGAGCTTGCTCCCAGAGGGGAGCCAGGGGTCTGGAGAGGTGGACAAGGTACCAGCACAGGAGATGGCTACTCCCAGAATGGAGAAGGGAAGGTCAGCTCTGCGCTCACTACCGCAAGTGAGCTGGCTGTCGGGGCCTGTGGCTGGAGCGGCTCTTGCCTCCACCTCCCCGTACACGAAAGCCAGCCTTCCCAAAACCTCAGGGTTTGGCCTGAGAAAAACGAAGGCGAGTTTTCTTTCCTTGAACAGTTCATTCTGTTTCAAATGCAAAGTAAAGTGAAGATCGTCTGGAAAAATGTAAAAGCTTTAATTTCAAATCACTCTTAACACCCGTTTCATCTGACAGTAGCTTTGAAAGCAAAAGGCAATCTTTATCGTTTGAGGTTTTTAAGCTAAATTGACGTGATTATGTCCAACACAACCAGATGCTTCTAAAAGCCAATTTTCAAAGTGACATCAACCCCCCAAATAAGAAATCCTTCCCTCTGGCTACTAGTGAGCCCTTAAGACCCTGCGTCCACACAAGGCTGAGGCCGGCTGCTCACAGACCCACTCGCCCGTGGGGACCCGACCCCACTCAGCGGTCGGCCCCCTACGGAGCCCCACGGAAGTGGGCCAGCCGCAGACCAAGGGACCCCATCCCGTCTGGAACAGTTCTGTGCCTGGGCCCATGAGGCTGGAGGGGCATCTGCTGGCAGGGGTCCTTGTTCCAAAGGCCTCCTTGTTCCAAAGTGGAGACCGGAGAAAGAGGCCTCTCCTTTGGCCTGCGGATGGGTCACCTGAGCCCAGAGAAAGGAGGCCAACCACACAGCAGAAGCCAGGGGCAGCCTGACGGAGAAGCATCTGGTCTCTGCCCCCTTTCCTGGCAATGAGCTCCTAAGACCCCTAGGGTTGCTGAAGTGGTAGGGCATCTCATGACTCCTAACAAGCCCCTTGCATCCACTGTCCCGTCTGAGCTAACAAGGGGGCTGCAGAAGGGGCCAGATTGAGCAATCACCCCCGTGGGGGTTGGGGGGTGGGGCCCGAGCTCCTCCCCAGCAGCCTATAACATAAGCATGACGTAAGCAGGGAGACACCATCAGACACACACACACACACACACACACACACCCCGCCAAGCCCACGCAGGGCTCAGACAGCTGCCAAGCTGGGGACACACCAAGGTGCTGGGAACAGGGCTGCACCCAGAGATAATAGGGAAGCACTCACCCCCCCCACCACCCCTCACCCAGGCACCTCTTCCATCTGGCTGCTCAGACTGCAACCTTTGCAATAAATCAGTGATGGCACAGAAAGCATTTTCCTGAATTCTGAGTCATGCTAGCAAACCCTCAAACGGGTGGGGTGTGGAAGGAAACCCTGGGTTTGGAGTCAACCAGGGCAAAAGCTCAGGCAGCCCGAGGACCCAGGACTTAAGATCGATGCATGGAGTGGGGCAGCTTATGTGACCAAGCCCTTCCCCGTGGGGTCGTGTCAGGATGGAGTGTAATGACGGAGCGTGTGCTGGCCTCATGGGGTTAGGAGGGAAAACCTAATGCTGAGCCTGCACAATGTCACACAGCTGCTGGCCTCCAGGCCTCCCACCAAAAAGGGGGACTCCTTCCTCACTATGCAGCCCCAGGCAAAGGTCTTCCCTCTACCCACGACCGAAGGCATCTCTCTGTTCCTCTCTGGGGACCTTCCTGAGCCCACAGGTCTACCTGCATGCAAACACACATGCACTGCCCGCCTGGGCTCAAGGCTCCCCACAATCAGGGGGTCACTTGGAGCTCACACCCCAACAAAGCCAGGGTTCCCCGATGCCGCACACATCCTTCCCAAGGCCCCCAGGCACGGGAAGGCAGGGGCAGCCGGGCATGTGGCAGAAACGTGAGGCCTCCTGCACCCCTCAGACAGACCCAGCTCCCACTCACTCAGCCCAAGGCCAAGGGAGCAATGAGGTGGAGCCGCTAAGCCACACCCAGGGGACACCCACACTGGGGGCTCCACCACCCCACACACGCCCGGGCCGCCAGGCCTACCTGGTGGTGATGGTGTTGTTCCGGTCCTGCAAGGCCAGCTCCCGCTGCTGCAGCTCAACAACAAACCTAGACAGGTCTTCCGGGGTTCTGCAGGATTGAGAACACATGGTAGCGTCAGCCACCTCCTGTAGAGGACCTCATTTTGCACAGGACAGCCGCCAAAACCATGCCAGAAGCCGAGGAGTCACAGACCCAGGAGGGGTGGCGTCCGTGTGTGGCTCCCAGGCCAGTGTGGCACGTCACTGTGCGCACACCATGACCTGGGTTCCAACCGCAGCCCATCCCTGGCCATGTAATAACAGGTAAATGATTCTTATTTGACACAACTCCACTTCAGTTGTAAGAACCGGTCAACAGCGAGCCACCAGCGTCACCCTGCAGAGAAGGGCAGGGGAGCTGGGGGTTACTCGGCACAGGTCGTGTGCCCGTCTCCCTGGAACCAGCGACGGGAAGATAGGCCACAGCAGATGCCCCCACAGACGATGCCTCGTCATGGTCACGCTGCTCCACGCTGCCCATCTCAGCTCCCATCCAGAGCAGCCCCACTGCCCTGTCGCCACCTCAGAGGAGGAAACAGAGCCTCCAGGTGTCAGGAGTGGCTCGCAGCGCACTCCTCTCTGAGCAGCACTGGGCCGCCACCGAACCCTTCTGAACCGGACGCCAGCATGCAGCAGAACACCTGCGATAGACTATGATGACAACCAGCACGGCGGGCGTGGTCCCCACACAGCGCATGGCAAGCAAGCTAAGGGGCTCCCTGGCCCGTGAGTGGCAGCTGAGCTCTGGGCCTAAGAACCAAGCCTAGGGCCATGGGTGGGAGGCGCCACAGCCTCCTCTGCCACTGAAGGAGCCACGGGGGCTGTGACAAACCACAGGAGTGGCTACTGGTCACTAAAGGATCCAAAGGCTCTCTCCCTGGCCTCCAAGGTCACCACAGGGCCTGGCTCCCACAAGCATCCACCATAGGACTAGGCCCCAGGGGTCTACCTCCCACAGCCTTGCCTCTGGATATGGACATGTCACCCCAGTGTTACCAAATTCTGCGGCAGTTCACCCTGTGCTCGCAGTGCTCTGTCCTCAAGAGGTCTCAGGACAATCAGCACTCCCTGGAACAGGGACCCTCCCATCACACCCCCAGGCTGCTCCCCATCCTGCCTGCCCCACTCGGCATTCGCCTCAGGGTCTCTCAGTGTCTGCCGTCCCTAGAACAGGAGCTCACGGACCTGTGACCCGTCCGCAGTCCATGACACCCGTATGGCCCGACTGGTCACACACCTGGACATCTGCAGTCCGCACCCTTTCTGCAGGTGTTCCCTGGCTCTCTCCCTCGCAGATGCCCTCATGGACTCCCCTCCTGGCCACCTGAGAAACAGCCCCTCACTGGGCCTGAAGGAACCATGGGGCAAAGGAGCAATTTCTCCCCGCGCTCCTCCCCAGACCACGTGATCATCTGGAAGGACCTTGGGCAAGACTGAAATCCAGCACGGTGAGGGCTTGAGCCAGCCTTGAACGCCAGCTCCCATTCTTCTTGGAGCTTCCTCAAGTTTCCCAACCTCGGGGAGTTAAAAATACAGACATAAAAATACATCTTTTCAAGCCAAGAGGTATTTTTTTCTGAAACATTCTAGAGATAGTCAAGCTGTTGTTTCCCTGTGTCACCCAGTCCAGGGGTACATGAACGGTTACCAAGTCCGTGGGATGAGTCTAATGAGAACACGCCAACAAGCCAGCATGCGTCTCCACGTGGGCACTGCCCCTGGCCCTGCCCTCGCTTCGTGGGGATGCAGATGGGCACCGCGTCTTCTGCCTGAGACAGCTGCTCAGGCCCGAGTGCTGGGAAGGGCCCATGGACAGGACCCAGTAGCAGATGACCACGGAGACTCTAGGGGTTCTCGGTGACCAAGGACGGGTCACCTGCAGCTCCCTCCAGGTAGATGCCTTCCAGAAACCCAGAGGCCAAACGGCAGGGTCAGGAGCACGTGAAACAAGCTTGGTGTCCTGAGGTCCAGATCTGGCCCCAAAGCCAGGAGTTAGACACAGTGGACAACCAGACTCAACCTTCACCTAGGCTCTCTTATCTCCTCTGAACATATTTTGAAATGACACAATTTCATAAAGAGGGAAAATTGAAACGGTTCCAATCAGGAGAAAAGTGAACCGAACACGCACTGTGAAACACTCCACCCCACTGCAGGCAGGGCACCAGCGGCCCCTGGGGCTCCCACCCAGGCCAGTGCACATGAGGCCGCCCCCGCACAAGCACAAACACACACACACCCCAGCGTCCTGGGTCTCTGCTCTCTCAACCAATGCTCACACAGAGGCCCTCAGATGCCCAAGTATTGCGGGACTGCTGGGCAGCCATCGAGGGGCCTGGCTCCACATTCAAGTGAATGGAGCGGCAAGCCAACGTCCCTCCGTCCCCCAGAGAGCACTCCGTCCCCCAGAGAGCACACCAGCCACACACACCTGGTCCACTTGCCTGAAGAGCGGGACATCCACAGTCTAGGTGGCCTGAGTTTGCGCTGCCCCTCCCAGAGCATCCCCACATAAACCACGACACCCAGCCATGCAGATCTGGACGGCACACCTGTGGCAGACCCCCCCCAGCAGGCTGGTCCTTGGCCCGGGTCCCAGCCCCCAAATTCTAGGTGCCACCATTCAAATGAGCCACCCCCTCCTCGCGGCGCAAGGATGTGGGCTGCAGGGACTGCTTCCCTCACACGCCCAATTCCAGAAGACAAGACTGCATGGCATGATGCCCACGCATCAGCCGGCCTGCAGCTGCTGGAGGGCTCACGGCCACCATGCAGCCCTTTCCTCGGTCGCCTGCGGGGCCGACACCTGCGGCTCTGCCTCTGGCTGCATCCAGACTCTGGTCTGCAACCAGACTGTCCTGACCAGTCACCCCTGCAAGCACCGGGCCCCGCTTTCCTCTAACAACCCAAAGCACAGAAAACCAGCAGGCAATACTCAGGGGTCTCCCAATGCCGGCACATTCTCCCCGCAGAGATGGAGAACAGGGGGACCTTCTTTCAAGGAAAGAGTCAGCCAGGGTTCAGTCACCGTCCAGACAACTGCAAGCTGACTCGCGGCTCAACAGGGCTCCTCTGAGCAGAGCCCCAAACCCGAGGAACCAGACATAGCATAGCACAGTCACCCAACAAGCCTTGCACACTCTCTAGCCACGTGGGTGCAAGAGGACACGGGAGCCTTTGCAATGGTTTTTGTAAGGTATACAAGCCAACCCACATAACACTGCGGGGGAAACAAGACACAAGTGACAGTGACGGGTGACATCTCACTGCATAAATGAGGAATACCAGGTCCAACTCGAAATAAGGAATCAATATGTTAAAGTGTGTGGGATTTGGGGCACCTGGGGGGGCTCAGTCAGTGAAGCATCTGCCCTCAGCTCAGGTCATGATCCCAGGGTCCTGGGATAGAGGCCCTCATCAGGCTCCCTGCTCAGCTGGGATCCTACTTCTCCCTCTGCCTCTCTCTCTCTCTCTCTGTGTCTCTCATGAATGAATAAATAAAATCTTTAAAAAAAAAAAAAAAGAAAGAAAGAAAAGAAAACACTCTCTCAGGTTCTCTGTCAATTTGACATACAAATATTTGATTCCAGGATTTGGTCCAAATCTAAAAGAATCCCAGAAGACTAGGCCATGACCTCCACGACCCATGCTTCGTGACAGAGGCGCAGAGGACAAAGCAGACAGCTGCATCCCATGTCAGGTGGCTGGCGGCCAGGCCCCTGCACCGTCGTGCACACTCAGGCTACTTTCACACCATGAGCTACTCACGTGAGAACAGGAAGGGGAGGTGACGGGAGCAGCATTTTGAAATGCCAACATGTGTGGGTCTTCTCATTACAAAAATACACACACTGAGAAGAGCAAAAGCCAAAAGCCAGATGGACTAGACCAGCAATGCGCCTGTGTGGACAGCAGGGAGAACACACGTGGGAAGAGCCAGGCCCCCATCACAGAGGCAGGGCACCCTCCAGAGTTTCTATAATTTCTGATGAGAACATCACAAATTATAGAATTTTTTCCTAAAGTTTTTTCCTAAAGTTTCCTGAAGTTTTTCCTAAACTGTACTTTCAACCGGTGGAACCTGGGGACCACAGTGACTGGGGCTAAGCCGAGAAGACTGCACATCTGGCGAGGGGGCTCACAGAGCAGCTCATGGGCCGAGCCCATGGGCCTTCCGCCCTTCCATAGGATGCCAGGACCTACACTCTCATGCTGGCGTCCCGGCAGCTCACTAAGGCTGGGCTAGGCATGGGAAGCCCCTCAGGCCTCCCCAGGTTCATAACACAGGTCAGGGCCCCCAGGCACACTCTGCACAGCGCATGCGGGCCCGAGGGAGACCCGCCGTTCTGGAGGCCCAGGCCACCCTCCCCAGTGGCCAGACCAATGGCGGCAAAGGAGGCAGACCGGCATGTGTGCACAATGTCACATGTCATGTCTGTATATGTTTCTCCGCCCGTGCTCTCCAACTTACACAGGTCTGGACACAGAGCACAGAGGACAAAAGATGAAGACCCCAGAGGCAGGGCCGAGATGCCTGGTATGTCTCAGGGAAAGGGGGGCGTGAAGGCAGCACTGTTGGGGGGGCCCATAGGATGGGAACATGGACAACTGTTTCAGGACCCCCTGGCCTGCAGGCAGCCGCCCAGCCCTTCCTCCAGAAGCACTCCCTCCTCCTCCCAAAGGACCAGGTGTGTCCAGCAGGTGCTCAGGGAAAGAGCTCAGGGGCAGCGTCCCTAAAACTGCACCAACAACTTCACAAGTCCAGGCTCAAAGAAAACATGCCACTGACACAGGCATGTATTTACAGAGCACGCTCAGAAAAGATTCACCCCAAATGGATGCCGGGGGCACCTCCAGGTCAGGGCGGAGACCAGCAGTGGCAGTCAAAGGGATCTTTAACCTACGATCTTTAACCTACGATAACCTACGTGTCGGAATACAAATAAAACTTGAAACACCCCCCCATGCAGTGTCTTAACTACGTGCAAAGAGTCGTTGGAAACGTGCAGTTGGAGAGCAGAAGCCAGAGGCTGACAGCACCTGCGGCTGCCTAGGGGAGCTCAACGCAGCATGACCCGGGGCGGGGGACAACGGGGGAAGGGCATCCTGAAGAGGTGATGGCTGGGGACAAGGCAGGAGAAGCCCTGGGAGCCAGGGATGGAGAGCCATGCCCACAGCGCCAGCCGCCCGCCGTGAGTGGCTAGCTAGGGAGCGGGGAGCTAGGCCAGCAGGAGGGATTACTGAACTGCAGCCTTCACCGGCATCAGGTCACAGAACAGGGGCCAAAGCACCTCCAACGGGCAGGGCGCCGAGTCTCCAGAGACCTCCTGGCCTGTCGCAGAGCCACAGCTGTGCAGAGATGTTTTAGCAAGTGCTCTGGGGCCTGGCTCGGCGCTCCCGGCCAGCCACACTCGGCCCAGACACAGCACGGGAGCACTCAGACAGGAGCGTCAATCTGTCCCCAGACCTGCACTTCACACACGATGAGGCGGAAGGCCTTCAGAGGGCCTCCGGATCCTGGACTCGGAAATGACAGGAGAGTGACAGTCCCCACGGCAGCCCACGCTGTGACAGCTGCTGCTGACAACGCTGGCTTTAGCTGTGAAGCCTTTTAACTCTGACTGGTGGGCTTTCAAGAGGAAAGACGTCTTTTTGTTCACTCTGCAGCTGAATTCTGACGCCAACTCAGCTGTGCACAGCACAGCGGGGGCCTGGGGGAGTCACCCCGCGGGGGGCTCTCAAGGAAAGGCCGTCCGCCCAGCAGCTCTTCTTCCTGAGGCTCATGCCAGCAGGTGCCAGGTCTCCCATCCGAGCCCGAAGTCCCCATTTTGGGAGATCCAGAGGACTCCAATTTCTAAGACAACGCTCAAGCTCACTTCCCAGGAAACCACTCTGCCCAGGAAAAAGCCCACTGGGCCCCGGCTTCCGGGAGTGGCTTCAGCCAGGCATAGGGCCCTATAATAGGGGGACAAACCCCGCCGCAAAAAGTAGGCAGAACCAGGATTAGAAAACGCTGCACCACAAAACTTGGCTTAAACCCAAAAGGAGGACAGACATTCATGACTGCAAAGCCACAGGGGCAATGGGATGTCCCATTAAATCAGATATTTCTTGATGACAGGGCACAGCTGTGGGAGGACATGGGGCTGGGATGGGGGAGAGGGGGGGGGACTATGTCACCAAGCGCTGACTTAAGATAAAACCTGCTGTCTCAGGATGGGAAAAGCAGCGACTGTTTTCCCAAAGAAAAGGATGAATTCCCTGTGACCTGGACGTGGACCAGGTTCTGATGGGGTCACCCTCAGTGGCTGTCCCTGCTGCCCCCAGGCCTATGGCTACAGAGCTGGAGATCAGACACTCCAGAGGAAGTGACCACTGATGGTCCTGAAACCTCAGGCACCCACAAAGGTCATCTGTTCCTCCCCCTACTCCGTGACACGTTGGCCAAGTGGTAGACAGCAGACATCCAGCGTAGACAGCAGCCATCCACACATCTTCTAAAACTGCCTGTCTTCCCAGATAAAGAGAACAAGTGGCTCTTTCCCCACAGAGAGGTGCAGGCCAGTTAAGAGACAGGGTCTCAGCATACACCCACAGGCCCCTATCCCACTGCAGCCATCCCCCACAATCAATTCATGATGCTCTCACTCAGAAACAAAGGCCTCTCTCCCCACCATCACACTGCCTGCCTGACAAGCTACTGCCCGTGGACAACCCTCCCTTAGGCCCCCGCTGCCCACAGGGAACACTCCGGAAGGGTCTGCACAGCCTACCCCTGCTTGACAGAGCCTCAGCCCCCCTCTCCACTGGAGCACCTCTGCACAGTAGCCTCGCTCCCCATGCCCGAGTCAGCCCCACCTGTGCTCTCCCTCCCCCCCAGGCAGGGACTGGCTGCGAACCACCACACCCACCCCCTCGGCTCTGCCCATCCTCCCAGGACAGCTCCACTCCTTCTCCAGTCCCTTCACTGGCATCTTCCTGCCGGGTGCCTCTCACCCCCGCCCCTAACCCACCTCGTGCTCCCCACCCCCTCACCCTGGGCCAGACCCCCAACAAGAGACTCGGGGTCCTGAGTTCCAGGATTGCCCACCTGCGTCCTGGACAGCTCCTAGCTAGAGAGCCCTTCCAGCTCCTCCCACCCCACTCCTCTCCACCCATCCTGGCTCTCCTGTGACCATCTAGGGGCCTGGGGGCCCATCTCCTGCATCTCATCCTTGCCTCCAAGCATCAGCTTGTAAGCCAGCAACCACAGCGAGCACTTAAAATCTAAGTGAGGCCTCACACCTCGCATCCAACTGAGCAGCGCATGCCCTCCACAATGCCAGGGCAGCGCCAAAGTTGCCCACGGAGCCCATGGAGCCAGCACGGCCCGGCCTCCCATGGGCCCACCCCAGGGCCTCTGTGCACCCCTCTTCTGGAAGCCTTCTCCCCCAGGTGCCTGCAGAGCACATCCCTTGGCTCTCTCAGGTCCCTGCTCAAACATCCCCAAGGTTTCCTTTGGGCCCGCCCCCACCAACCTACTGGAGCCCATAGCCACGGCCCCGAACTTCTGTCCCCCTGCCTCATGCCCGCCCCTTCACAGAGCCCCCACTTGTTTACTTGTTCTGCTTCAACTAGAATTCAGGCTCCAGACAAACACTGCTGTTTTGTTTCGTTTCTTACACTGTCCGTGAACCTCCAACAGCACTGGGCCCAGGGCAGTAGGCTGGCCATAAATATTAGTTGAATAAGTAAAAACACACATTATCTTTGCAGAACAGTAACTAACAAAACTGAATCCAACCAGAGCTGGAATTCAGACCAGCAGAGCAGAAGTTTAGAATTGCTGGTTGAATAAATCACAGTGCACCCCTACAATGAAATCTGTTTAAAAGAGAAAAGAAGAATCTTTTTATATGTGAGAAGGTCTCAAAAGTGTTCTGCTAGAGAAAAAAAAAAATGGAGCAGAACTAGAGCGCTAGGCCACGTTTTGTATGAAAGAGACAGGGTATAAGCAAGCGTGGCTGAGCTGGTTTATAGATGCATAAGAAATGTCTAGAAGGACAAATGAGACAAAAACAGCAGCTTCTGTAGGACAGGATGAAAACTGGAAAGCATTACACTATTTAAAAAACAACTGTGAAGCTTAGCGCTGTAAATTTACATTGCAGAGTTAGATCTATCCCATAATAAGTTAATGCATGAAAGTCTAGTCATGGCCATTTATAATGGAACAATTGCAGACTATCCACCAACAGTGTTCGGCTACATGTACCAGAAAGCCAGACACGTACCAGCAGGAGGCTTCCTA
This sequence comes from Mustela nigripes, assembly GCF_022355385.1. Classification (NCBI taxonomy): domain Eukaryota; kingdom Metazoa; phylum Chordata; class Mammalia; order Carnivora; family Mustelidae; genus Mustela; species Mustela nigripes. Next base: position 1,485,931 of record NC_081567.1, read on the forward strand.
CGTAAAGTCACCAGGACCGGCCAGTGACCCCCCACACAGACGTCACAAACCTGGTAAATGGTACAAATGCACAAGCCCCCACCAAGATGCAGACTTCTCCAAATGTGGGTTTTCAAACTTGAGTTCCACCTAACATTTTTACAGACACCATGAACCACCATCCACTATTTCGGCTGTTTCCTGAACATGGACACCTGCAACCTTCCTGAATCTTCCAACCCCCCACCCCCACCCCCCGGTCTATCTCCCAGCCAGGCGCTGTTCAGCAGCCGTGAGCTAACAGTCCTGTGAGGCTTTCTGAAGCATTCAACAGTGTTTTCATGGAAACACGGCTTCCCTCACACATTTATAGGTTACGAGCCCCCATGACACTGAACGAAGGAATCAGGGTCATGCGTGCACCAGCAGAGACAGGAGCTTCTCAAGCCCAGAGAGTGCCCTGCCTGGGCCAGGTTCGCAGAGGCCAGCCAGCTCCAGAAGGACGGGGTTCCCACTAGGCTTTGGAGGAGCCACTGTTCTTCGTGACTTGGGGGTAGAGAGACAGAGGAACATGCATGTTCCTTAAAGACATGCTTTTCCACGTATAAAACATTTCAAATGTTTACAAAATGCAAACAAGCCAGCGTACTGAGCACCCGCTGTGTTTCAGAGACAGACGGGAGCCAAAGGACAGAATCGGAGTCCATACAGCCACTCTGTGGGTGGTGGCAGGAAGGGAAGGAACAAGGAGTAGGGGGAACATCGAGGAGGTCAGGATGCACCATGACAGGCCGTGGCTCGCTGGTGGCACACGTGCCCTCAGGTCCCTCCACAGGAACGAACCCGTGGCTGGAATTCCAGCAGCTGCAGTCCGACCTCCCCTCCGAGGCCTGCAGCAGGACACTCGGTTAGTGAGGTCAGGACTGTCGGGGTGGAGAGACCCCTCCTTACGTGACTTTGGCACAACTACAGACTCCCCACATGGAGACCATCTACGAGGACAGCTCCAAGGACAGCAAACTCCCGGCCACGGTCAGCAGCAGCCACCTGACCGCGCCCGGCGAGGCCCCAGATGCTGCCGTCCATCAGCCAGCAACCCGGCTTAACCAATTCAGGGAAACGACTTACACAAGTCCCCAGACACATGTAAATAAAATGAAGAAATTTCAGACTTACAGTTGCTGCCTTCAAATTCCTTCCCCAAGCTCAGGCAGGATTAAAAGGACTTCAAAGCAGCCTGGGTCCCAATTAAGCCGGTGTGACCACCCCAGGGATGCTAGAATATTCCTCTGACTAACAAGAGGCGCTCTTTGAACTGTCTGAGCTAAAAAAAGCTCTCAGAACCTTTCAAACAAACGCCACAATTTTCTCTCCCTGCTCCCTTAATCTCTGGAAAAGTTGATCTCTTGAACACTTTAAACATTCAAAAAGGCAGCTACATAGTGGCCCCAAAGCCCACTTTCGCCAGGAACTCGAACAGGGCAGCAAGCAGGGGGCTCAGGCATAGCTGGACACAGAAGGACACATCCCTCCGCAAACGTGAGCCCCGCAGGCAGTTTCGCAGGCTGAGAGGACAGCCGTCATCGTGCACACCCGAGCAGTGGCTTTGGGGAACACTTCTCCCGACACCAGGAAGCAGGTGGGGACTGGGCTGGTGTCAGGGGAGGAATCACAGCTCACAAGGCCAGATATGCTGCCACAGGCCGGGTACCCCAGCCCCACAGGGAAGAAGGTGAACGATGCGGCAGGAAGGTAGAGGCGTGTGAGAGGAAGGGGACATCACGCCCACCTCCCCGCCAGTTCACCCACGCCATGACTCAGACATGCTAGACCGCCACCCCAACTGTCCACTCCTGGTCGCGACCCCTCCTGTTCAAGAATTACAAAACCCCGAACAATAAATTCAGTACCCCACCCCCACCCCGGCCCACGCAGCCTGCCCGTGGGGATTTCTTTCAGCAGAGAGACAGCGGCTAGCAGAGCAAAGAAGGGAGAGTTAAAGACCAGGTCTGCCGCCTGCGACAATCAAAGGCAATGCAGGAAGAGAGGACACTCCCAAAACGAGAGCCCACATGGCGAAGATGCTCTGAACCTGCCAAGCCACACAGGAGGAAAGGGCTCAGAACCGTGAAGAAGCAGCAGACCTGCTAGAGGCCCAGGCAGTGGTCCCAGGAGGGACCCCCAGATGGCTGCAGAGCCCCAGGCAGGTTACTCTACCTTTCTGAACATGGGTCTATCTATGCTCAGGTGAGGAAGGGACCAGGAGAACAGGACCTACTCTCCTAATCTAGGATTCTGTTTGCAAAACAAAAGTGGCCCGAGGATCTGCTCGCTGTGATGACAGCAACAAGGTGGAGAACAAGCCCAGTGAGGCCAGGTCCCCAGAGCAAGGGTGCACTGAGTGCTGGGTGCCTGAGGCACAAACACAGGAGGGGAGTTCTGGGAGAGTCCGGACAGACCCCGGGTCCTGAGGGCCCAGGGCCCAGGCGAGCGGCCCCATAGCTGTGCTCAACACTCTGAGTTTTATTCTCAGTGTGATCACAAGCCACTGGAGGACTGAGCAGGAGGAGCACAAAGGTCTTGATGTCCATTCATTTTAGAGAGAGGGGGGTATACAAGTTTATCCTGCTATTTACAACAAGACAAAGAAACAGCCCAAATCCTCACCTGCAGGGAAATAACAGCAGCCCCACCCAAGACAGCTGGGCAGCCACGGATCAGGTGCCATGAAGGGTGTGCTGTCATCCAGCACAAGGACACGGGACATGAAAGGAAGGCTGTCACCCACACGCAGGGCTACCAGGTCTATACAACGACACTGAAAATCTAGGAAGATGGACAGGACTCCCTTGAGGAACCAGTTTCTATCTATATGCATTCCACCACTTGGTAAAGGATGTTACTCATGAAACATGATTAAGAACAAAGTTCTGGGACGCCTGGGTGGCTCAGTTGGTTGGACGACTGCCTTCGGCTCAGGTCATGATCCTGGAGTCCCGGGATCGAGTCCCGCATCGGACTCCCAGCTCCATGGGGAGTCTGCTTCTCTCTCTGACCTTCTCCTCATTCATGCTCTCTCTCACTGTCTCTCTCTCGAGTAAATAAATAAAATC